>NW_026849071.1:0-203588 GCF_030867785.1 Colletotrichum acutatum
CTGCCCAAGGTACTCAGAACCTACCTACGTCTAGTATCTAAATGAGTAGTGGCGGGCGGCAAGCTCAGTGCTCAGTGACCCAGGGTATAGAGCGAAAACCCCACTCATAGATCCATCATATGCATATACCCCATATCTAGATGCAGGCTGTTTAGTCGCATGCACTTGATTGAGGATCTGCCGCCAGAACTCAGAACAACCAAATGCAAGCAGTCACCATGGCGTCAGCCACAGAGAACTCGTCTGACGTCCCCAAGAATTCCGACGAACCCAAAATCAATGGTTCCGAGCGAGCGGGATCTCCTATCGCAACTGAGAAGGTCTCCTTCGATGATCGAGGTGACCTCACTCTCAGAGTCGGCAGCTTAGAGGATGGCGGCGCCGACGTGTTCGAATTCGTCGTTTGCTCTAGGGCACTAGCACGTGCGTCTCCCGTATTTCGGGCAATGCTCTTTGGTGGATTCTCGGAGTCCAAGCCTGAGGGAGACACCTGGATCGTGAAGCTTCCCGAAGACCGCCCTGCGCCCTTCTTCATCCTCCTCAACATCATCCATGGCCGCTTCAGGGCGGTCCCACAGAAGCTTAAACTGGACGAGCTCTATCAGCTGCTTGTTGTCACGAACAAGTATGACATGTTGTCGGTCATATTCCAGTGGGCACCATCCTGGTTCGAACCTTTCAAGACCCTCGAGGCAAGCATAGAAGGGAACGAAAGACTACTCTGGATTGCTTGGGAGCTCGGGGACAAAGGGGCTTTCGAATTGATGAGTCGAAATCTCGTTCTTGGTTCTGGCATTGATAACGAAGGACGTCTCATTGATAAGAAAGGGGTACCCCTCAACACTTACGATTGCTACGAGGCCACCGACATACTAGGTGGGTTTCTAAACATTATGTTCCCCGAATGCAATACACCTAACAAGTAACAATCAGATTCTATCACGAAGGCCCGACAGAATCTTGTGAACGATCTAAATGGACTTTTCCACAACGCCATAAGGAAAGCGTTGAAGAACCGAGGATGCATTAGAAAAGAAAAGCCTAAAGTATCTACTAGTTCCCAAGCTGTTGTTGGCCATTCTTCTCCGAGCGTTCCTGCGACCCAAGATTGGACGGCGATCAAAGCTCGGTGCAATAACGCTACCCTATTTGAAGGGATGAAGACTGTAGAAGTCCTTGGTCTAGGCAAATTTGGGCTCTTACAGGATGGCCGAATACCCTTTCTCGGACAAGTCATTATCCTTTGGACGAGGCTTTCCATTATGAGGCCCGACTATCGAGTAGTCCATGAAGAATGCTCCCCTTTAGCTTATATTACAGCAAGATTCGAAGCGTCAATTAACGGGTTTAGTTTACCAATCTTGGAAAACCATCTCAACTACATGAGGAGTCAGGCCGGGAAGACTGCAATTGGCGGATATGGACCAGCAGAGACGGGGGAGCCACGAACGAAGAAGCCCAAGATCTGAAGCACGTGAAGGGGAATAAGCAGCGAGGATTCTGGCGTGGGCAGGAAGGACGCATGCCGTGGCTGTTACTGACTATCAAGCGAGATGAGGATCCAGCAGTGGCACTGCTGCTTGTTCACCAAGGCTGCAATACACATTATGGATGTGTATCATTATCATGACTTTCACAATGCGGAGCTGCCGAAACTAGGCCAACCGATTCTCCGTGTATTTGATAAAACAAAACCCGCTAGCCCGAAGCATACAGTTGGCTGTATATCATCGGCGCAACTTTAAATACGAGCTCTTTGCCTGAGCCCTCTTCTCACGCAAGATCTTCCTCTCCTCGGCCGAGTACAGCCCATCTCCCGTCTTCTCCCCAAGCCTGCCTCTAGAAACGTAATTCTCCTCCAGCCAGTCCGTGTACCCAGCCTTCTTCGCATCCACGACCCCCATGTTCACCCTGTTCCTTTCAACCTGCCACACAGTGTCCAGCCCAACTTCATCCATCTTCTCGCAAGGCCCTTTCTCAGCGTGGAAGAAGTCTCTGAAGAGAGCGTCAATATCCCGGGGCGAAGCGAGTTCCGTCTGCAGGATGCGTAGCGTGTCTGACTTGACAGCGGACCATATCCGGTTGAAGACGAAGCCGACTGATTCATGTGGGAGGGCTAAGGGATTGAAGCCTACGCTCTTCATCTGCTTTTTCAGGAAGGGCATGAGGTCTTGGTCTGTGACGCCGCAAGTCATGAGCTCGACGTATGTGTTTCGTGGCGGTAGATGATAGTGCGTGTTCAGCAGGCGCTCCGGCCTGGTAATCGGATGCCTAAGAGCTGATGTCGGCCACGTCGAGCTGTTGGAAGCTAGGATGCAGTCTTCGGGAACTAGTGCATCGACTTTGCCCAGCATCTCGCGCTTGATCTCCGGATCCTCGGGGAGAGCCTCAATGACCATCCAGGGATTGCCGCTACACGATTCTTCCAAAACAGTGCTAGTCGTGACCCGACCCGGATGCGTCTCACGGACAGCACAAACTGTGGTAAGCGCATCCCCGACGTAGGGCATCGCAGAGGAAAGCACGCTGGAGTCCACGTCGTGGAGAATGACGGGGCGGCCCGTGGAGGCCCACATAACGGCTAATCGCCGACCAAGGACCCCCGCGCCGAGGATGACGACGGGCCGGGAAGTGGGGTCACTCGGCGGCGTCCATTTCGGGGTGACGGGCGCCGCTGCTGCTGCTTCCGTCTTAGGAGAATGGCTTGAGAATAGGCGAATTTGACGACGAGATGAGAAGGAATTTGATTGCCGGCATTGAGTTGTAAGTCGGGCTTTGGGGAGGAGTATTGCTGTCGTCGTTGTGGGCAGGGTTCTGGCGATTGATGCTGGTTTTGTGATGCTTCGGCTTGTGATGCCGCTTATAATGGTGGGTTGAGTGCGCCATAGTTGTTGACAGGTTCTTCTAGATGCCATTGTGATGCTTAGTCGTTCTAGCGTTTCTGCTAAACGCCGGAGGGTATGTTGTGCATCTTATACTGCTGTTCTGTCACATCTCGCTGAGCCGATGATGATGGCACTGTCGCATGATAAGACAGCTGGGAGAGTGGCGTGATGTTGTCGACTAACACTGGGCTGACCTCAACTGCCAAGTTCGGGTCTTCGCGGCTGGGGTTCCAATTGCATCAGGCAACTGGGGAAACTCCCCAGATCTCCCCGGAAAAGCAAGGTCACTTGCTCGGGTAGTCTATGCCGACCTACTTCTAGCTTCCGCTCATTCCTTGCCTTCTTCAGGGGAGGGGAAGTTCATGGCGATGCGTCGTGGCGTCATCTGAGTGAAGTCTGCTCATAGCATCAATGCCAGATGTGGCCCTCTCCAGGAAAGAAACACAGATCAGAGAAGTCCTAGTCATTTTTTCCAATAGAGAATCGAGAATAAGCAATTAAAGGATCTTTAACTTCAATGGTGTTCTTCTTTAAAGCAAGCCAATCTGACCATCTCAAGAACCCTGGAAGGCACGAAAGTACGTACCTAAATCGATGGTGGGGTTGGTGGTGCTCCATTGGCCCACAATACCAGATACCCAATCTTTGTTCCCGAACAAATTCCGTTGGCCGATTCTTGCGCGAACAGCAACTTCAAGACCAACATCCAACGCAGCCGCAACACTCTATCTCGTGCATTGCGAACTGCGGCAGTACACAAACAAACGTCCTCATAACGGACGATCATCTGTAGTCACAGGAGATTTGCGGTTGTTGCCGCGCAAGTCTCATGTGCGGGATACACGCTGTCGTTTCTTGCGACGGCTTCCAGTCGCTGCCCCGAGACGTCAAGACATGCCTCTGCAACCGCGGTCCGGATCACCTAGGCGAAGTTCGCTGTCAAACGTTCGGCGATAGCGATACTCCTATCTTTCTGACATTGACCTCGACGGTTCTAGCTCTGCGCGGTGACCACGTCACCCACCAGCCCTTTCGTAACGCGTCTTCCGGCTCCGTCCTTTGTTGGAACGGCGAAGCCTGGAAGATTGCTGGCGAATCCGTCCAAGGGAACGACGGAGAGGCGATCTTTGCTTTGCTCGCCGCGGCCAGTAGCCGCGATGCCGCAGAAGATGCAGTCTTGGATGTGCTGCGCAGCATCGAAGGTCCTTTCGCGTTTGTCTACTTTGACGCGACTTCGTCTCGTCTGTTCTATGGTCGCGATCGGCTTGGTCGGCGCTCGTTGCTACTCAATGGGGAGGGAGGAATCAGGCTATCCAGCATCGCTGAGAGCATATCACCGGCGTGGGCAGAGGTGGAAGCAAATGGTATATACGTCGTAGACTTGGCAGCCTGGGACAGTGACTCACTGAAGTCGAGCTCGCCTCGCTCTTGGACGCCAGGCGATACCGAGACGGTAAGCTAGATGTCTCGCGCGGCATGCATTACGTTTTTGCTACTTACGATTTCAGGTCCTCAATATTGGAGTCTTCAACATGGCACTCCCGCCATCAGATGTTCAGCCACTGTTAGCAACGTCACCGTCAGTGCAATCAGTCAAGCAGCAGATGACCGAGTCGCTCAAGTTACGCGTCCTGAATGTCCCTGAGCCCCCAGCCCACGATGCTGGCAACGACACGCGAGTAGCTGTCCTGTTCTCCGGTGGGCTGGACTGCACAATCCTAGCACGGATGGCTAGCGACTTGGTTCCATCTGATCAAGGCATCGACCTGATCAACGTGGCTTTCGAGAACCCTCGCCTAGCAGCGAAGGCTGACAATTCTCCTGGTGCGCCGAGTCTCTATGAGGCTTGTCCAGACAGAATCACGGGAAGGAAGTCCTTTGCCGAGCTGACTACTGTCTGCCCAGCTCGCGATTGGAGATTCATCGCCGTAGGTTCCTTTAGCTTGATACAGCTATCTTCTCGTACTGACCATTGGCAGGTTGATGTTCCTTACCAGGAAGTACTCGAGCATCGGAGCCAAGTGATCTCTTTGATGTATCCCCATAACACCGAGATGGATCTCTCCATTGCATACGCCCTCTACTTTGCCGCCCGCGGCATCGGCATGTCACAAAGTAGCCCATCAGACCCAGTCGTCAAATATTCCACGCCCTCGCGAGTGCTTCTCTCTGGCCTCGGGGCCGACGAACTCTTTGGCGGCTATGTAAGGCATACCACCGCATTTTCGAGGAGAGGCTATCCGGGCCTTCTGGAGGAGCTCAAGCTGGATGTTAGCCGGCTGGGCAAGCGCAATCTGGGACGCGACGATAGAGCCATGTCTCACTGGAGCCGGGAAGTACGATTCCCGTTCCTCGACGAGCAGTTTGTCAAGTGGGCCATCGAGTGTCCGGTCTGGGAGAAGTGCGACTTTGCGTATCCCGAAGGAGATTCGGGGGTCGATCCTGAGAAGCGAGTGCTGAGGCTTCTTGCGAAGGACCTTGGCATGGGCGCAGTCGCCCAGGAGAAGAAGAGAGCGGTAGGTCGCACATTCCCAGAGTGTTTTCCAGTTCCCGTACTGACCGTTCTCCTAGATTCAATTCGGCTCGAGGACCGCAAAGATGGAGAGTGGAAAGACAAAGGGAACAACACTCATTGCTCCATGAGTGTAGCTTGGGAGACAAGTGCTTCCCAAGGCTGGCGATGATGACGTACAGATACTTCCGAGCTGGCGGTCTCTTGAACGATATTGCCAGCGACTGCGCGTTTCTGCTTTGCAGTAACCCTTTGCTTGCAGCATACGTTCAAGTTAATAATTCAAGACCGCCGGCGATGATGTCGTAAAGGCAAGTCTGAGCCAGAAGATAGATGAGCTAGATCTACCTTACGAAATTAGACAAGAATTGACGGATACTTCCGACGCTCTTCGCAAAAAATGGTTCTATTTCCTGAAGCTCATTTCAGCCTCGTTGTCGGCCATGCCAACCAGCTTGTATAAAAAAATCTCCAATTGTCGTCCAGCACCATGACTGAAATTCAAGTGGCTACAAACGGTCTCACAGATCGAACGCTGCCGGCAATCCTGTGAGACAGCGACACAGGGTAAATGATCCTACTGCTACCCGGCAGTGCCCATGCAAGCCGACATCACGCACATGTCCCAGCCGACTATCGCCCCCTTGCCTGAGCCTCGAGGTTTCCTGCATGGGGTGCCACCAACAGCGTCCCCATCCCGGCTTGGCAGCAGTCGCTTAGCTATTCTCAGGCCCTAGGAGACACAAACGGCCCTGTCACAGCCTTTCTGGTGGGGAAGCTACGGGCTGTGCTGTCTCTGTGTGATCCTGCTGCCTTGACGATCAACCCACAAACAACCCCAGCGCAGATGATGTGCTGCATGTTTCTTGGGCGCCATTCTTACTTTAAAGCTAGCTGACCTTTCCCTTTAAGGTTGTGGAAGTCTTGAACACAATGCTAGACCGCGAGTGTTGTCTGGTTGTAGTTTGAAGGCTCATTCCTGGCCACTAAATGAGCAGCCATGCACCATCTTGAAGGTCCCTGGGCGGCGGCAGACAGCTCCAGGCGTCCGCCGTACAATTCAGAACCATCGGACCTCTCGAGAGATGATCGGCGACCGCTCATCCATGTGCAGTCCGCCGACTCAACGGAGACCCGCACCGAGCCCGTAACTTCTGAGCAAACCCAACGACCCAAGAGCTCCGTGACCGCCGAGCCCGGCGCCGCCCATGTCACCGGCGTTCCACACGTAGCTTACAACAAGCTGGCCAACAAGGACCGAGACTCGGCCGAATTGCCTCGTCACGGTGGGTGGGACTACACACCAGGAAGAGCAGACACAAAGTCCCATCTATCCCACAAAGAATCCGGCCTCGCCCCTTCCGTACCCAAGCAGTCATGGAGCACATCGCTCAAGGGCTGGCTACCAGAGCTTATATGGTCAATCATAAGTATCGCCTCCGTCGCCGCCCTCGCTGGAGTTCTGTCCCGTTTCGATGGCCAACGACTGCCCGAGTGGCCGTTAGGCCTGACGCTCAATACGCTCATCGCCTTCCTCGCGACGCTGGCGCGAGCTGCGTTTGTGATTCCGGTCTCTGAGAGCCTGTCGCAGTTGAAGTGGCTTTGGTATCGCAAGGAGAGGCCCCTAAAGGATTTCCAGGACTTTGACTCGGCTAGTAGAGGGCCTTGGGGTAGTATTCAGCTGTTGAAAACGACTAAGGGTTGGTAAGTTTTGTGTTCTGGTGATGGAGAGAAAGGTTTGGTGAGTATTGACAGTACGTAGGTCCCCAAGTCTCATCGCGACGATCGTCATGATCACGGCAATCTTCACATCGACATTGACGCAATCTGCCGTCACATACCCTGTCCGCCTCGCGCGCGTAGACGGCGATGCAACAGTACCCCGATCGACATCGTACTTCTTTAGTACATCCAATACCTTTTCCAGTTGTTTGTCCGACCCTGCTGGCCCTGAACCACATATACATCTACTAATACGTCCGGGACACAGTGCAACAAGAAAACTACGTCCAACAATCCATCTTCGAAGGCATAAGCTACGGCCACACCCAAGAGTTTCCCCTCAGCCCGGCCCGCTGTCCCACGAGCGAGTGCCAGTGGGAGACGTACAGCTCGTTGAGCATTTGCGCCAAATTCTGGAACGTGACGGATTCGTTGAACGTCACGATTAGAGAGACGCCTACTGGGTCACCGCGGGTGAAAGCTGCGCTTCCCAACGGGATATCTGCGGACTTGAGCGGCAATTACTTTGGTCTCGTCAATCTGCGGGGTACGAGTAAGCCGATTGCGTCGGATGTGAACCCTGAGGCGGCACTCTTTAACTTTACAGTTATCTACTCACTGCGAGAAGGGAACGACGCCGCAGTCGGAGCTACGGAAGCTGTGCTCTACCTCTGCGCAAAGACATATAACCTGTCCTTCACAGGCAACATGGAATCGCGTAAGGTCGTTAAAATCACCTCAGAAGTCGAACAGGGCTCCATCACGTTCCCCTCCGGCCAGGTACGAGATGACCTACCCGCGATACGAGACCCCCTCAACCCCGACGGGAAGAACTTCCCCTACGGCGGAACCGGTTTCGGCGCAATGCGAGATAGTCTTATAAATGCGCTCAACGGTTCGTATTCGGACCTCAGTAACGTGCCGAGTGCCCTCGGTCTTGCGCCGGCTCGGTACCTGGCTGCACTGCAGTACGGCGCCAAAACGTTAGAGGCGCAGGGGCGGGCGAATGTGTCGCGGGAGGTTGTGATTAATGAGGCTGTTGCGAATATTACGAATAATGTTGCGAGGAGTTTGTCGAATCGGTAAGTCCACTCTATTCTCTTGGCCCCAAGGAATCGAGTGGATGAGATGGCTGACCAAATAACACACAGCATCACGAATGACACCACAATAGCAAAAGGGCAGGCCCTCGCGTCGGAAACGTTTGTACAAGTTCGCTGGCCTTGGCTTGCGTTCATATCATGTCAGGCCGTGCTCTCCATCATGCTCCTGGCTCTCGCTATCATTCAGACGAAGGCGGCGGAGATCGGGGTGGTGAAGAGCTCTACGCTGCAGGCTATGGTAGCCATCAACTCCAAAGACAAGCAGGCTCTAGAGATTGGGCTTGCGCAGGGGCACCATCAGGAAGAGGTGAATGATGTTGTTAGGAGAGGGCCTGGGATAGCTTGGAGCTTGGGTATGAGTGATCGGGGATGGAGTCTTCGCATATAGTTGTGTCTGTCATAAAGTAGTAATCCCTAGAACACCCACTTTAGCAATACTCACGCCGTTCCATCTCACGTCCATCCTTCCAACTTCTGTTCCCCAACATTATGTGACAGGTATGGCTAGACCGCGCCAAAGCAGCGAGAATATAGATTTCAGAGTCACATCAATTGGATTGACCAGGGACCTTGCGCATCCTAATCGCGTCGCTTCAACTGATAATCAGGCTCCACTTCCCGACAACCATTAATTTACCTTAAATTTTCGACCGCGGAGATGATTCATCCGCACCCACGATGACTCTTCTTATTCCCTCTATTCCCGTCTTGACATCCTCCATGTAGATAGGTACAGTAGAGACAACATTCATAATGTCTCGACAACTTCTACACCGCGGACTCGCCGAAACAGGCCTCCTAGCCCTCGGGAGATCCCACCCCGACATCAAATTACTATGCCTCCAGCGCTTCGTGCGCATGTTCGCCTACGGCGCGACGACACTGCAGCTGGTAGCCTACTTTGAGCTCCTCGGCTTCTCGGCGACGCGGATCGGCCTGTTCATGGCATTTACTCTCGTCGGAGACGTCTGCATCAGTCTGGTTCTCACTTCCATCGCCGATGGCGTCGGGCGGAAGGCGGTGCTGGCTGCGGGCGCGGCGTTGGTGGCTGTCAGTGGTGTTGTTTTCGCGATGTGTAGCGGGTTTTGGGTGTTGTTGGGTGCTGCTGTCGTAGGAGTCATAAGTCCAAGGTATATTTCACACATCCCTCTCGGACAATGAAGAACTAGTGAGGCTGATTGTGAGCAGCGGCGCCGAAATTGGGCCTTTTCGGGCCGTGGAAGAGAGTATCGTCGCGCATCTTACTACCGCTGAGGATAGAAGCGACGTCTATGCCTGGTACAGCCTCATGGGCGCGGCCGGAACTGCGTTTGGTGCGATGACTAGCGGCTGGACGGCGCATTACTTGACGACGAGTGCCGGTTGGGGACTTGAGCATGCGTACCGCATAGTCTTTTACGGGTATGCAGCGCTTGGCGTGTTCAAGTTCTTTCTCGCGTTACTCCTGAGCCGTGATATTGAGGCAGAGCGGGACGAAGCTGGCGTGTCTGAGGAGGAGATTGCTCCGATTCTTGGCGAACGACCGCCTGAGAGGGAGGTCGAGGTCAAGACTTGGCGATCGAGACTTGTTCCGAGGATTGAGAGGGAGAGTATGCCTGTTGTCGCTACCTTGTGCTTCTTCTTTGCGCTTGATTCATTTGCTTCTAGCTTGACTACACAGTCTGTCCTCCCACAACTCCCTTTCCGAAATCTTGATGCTGACGTGTTCCAGATCGTGGATTGCCTTCTTCTTCCGTTGGAAGTTCAACGTGGACGATGGAACTTTGGGCTCTCTCTTCTTCACCACGAGCCTCCTAGCCGCGGCCACAACTCTAGTCGCATCCTCGATAGCCAAGCGAATCGGCAACCTAAACGTACGTAAACCCCATCAACCCTCTCAAGTGGACCCCTATACGCTCGTTGGACGGATCCCCTAACATCAATTACACAGGCCATGGTCTTCACCCACCTCCCCTCAACAATCTTCACAGCCCTCATCCCCCTCCCGCGAGACGCCACCACGGCCATCGTCTTTCTGATCTTCCGCGCCCTGACGCATTCCATGGACGTCGCGCCGAGGGCCGCTTTCCTCGCCGGCGTGATCTTGCCCAAGGAACGGACTACTGTGTTGGGCTTGATCAACGTTTTGAAGACGTGCACGTCAAGCGTTGGTCCTGTGGGTGTTGGAATCTTGGTGGACAAGAATCTCTTCTGGGTTGCTTTTGTGGGTGCTGGATGTCTCAAGGTTGTTTATGATCTTGGGATGTTGGTTTCTTTCCGCAAGCATGAGCGAGAGCTACGGGATGGAACGGCTGAGAGTGCTTAGAAGCATGGTAGAGCCACTCCATGGGCAAGGCGCGTATAACCCTTTCGCTGCGTAGCAGATGAGGGCGTTTTCCCACTGAAGAACATTCGGTATAAGATAGGTTTAAGGAAAGCGAAGATCATTAGAACCAGTCATATGTATTCAAGCTATCAGCCAATGCCTCTATCTTTATCCATGTCTCTATCAATCGCTGCAGAATCTTCAAGTCCACGGACTACACATGCCAGCCAAGATCCTATTGGACAGCTTAGGAGTCGCAAGATCCGAAAGAGCTGGCGATCCAGTTCCTGCAGCAAGCATCGAATTGGGCAGCAGTCTCCTGTCTGTTGGGGCAGTAGAAGGCAGCGTTGTGGAAAGGTCCAGTGACGACGCCGTCTGAAGTCAGGCGTTAGTATGCCGCATAAAAAACATAAGAGGCAGCAAAAGGGTAGAGGGGGTGTGACTTACTACCGCAGCAGTGGGCGGTAGATCCCTGGGAGCCCTGGTCGTTGCCGTCCTGGTTCTTGAACTGTAGATCCGATAGTCAGCTCTGCAAATTTTCAAATGCAACGGGGCTTTGAGCCCAAAGTTGCGTGAGTGAATGATACGTACGAGACACACGCAAGTGCGAGCATCGACCAAGCTGCTGGAGATGAGCAGCATGGCAATGGTGGAGATGATGGAGGTCTTCATTTTGAGTTTTTGGTGGGGGTTGGAATGGTAACTAGATGTTGTAATGAGTTGATGAGATTGCGTTTGTCTACTGGTCACATATTCTGTTCATTCATCGGCGAAGAATACCAAGCTCTATATAGATAGGATTTGCCAACCCGCAGACCTTCCAAAGTTCTCAAATCGTGGGAATCCTTCTCGAAGCCAACCGTTGAACCTACGATACGAGAGTCCTGCAAAAGTTAATTAGATGTCAATATATCACCCCGGAGTTAGCGGAAGACAACAATCATCACTAACAAAGCTTATGTTTGGCCTTTTTGCAGTTGATGTTGGGCGGTTTTCATGCCCCGTGTATCCACATAGTCTGCCCCCCGAGTCATACAGGTTTCCCTACAGAGCCACTATGTCGTTGACAACTCACTCAGGGGATTAGGCGGTGTCGTAAAATCTGCCCTTCGAAACAGCACTCAACCTAGAGAAAAAAGCTAGTTTAGATTATTTCTGAAAGCTTGGCCGGCTCCCCAAAAACAGCGCGCATCACGCAGCGAATACGTCGGTTTCGCTCTTTAATAGTTTCCGTTCAAGGTCCGTCTATCATTCTACAAAATCGGCTCAGTTCGGACCTTTTGCCTCATGACCGTGCCGAATTCCTCCCGAGTTGCCAAAAACTGCTTATGTTCCCCGGGGTCGGCACAGCCAGGGCCTATATTGCCCCTTCAACGATGAGCCCTCTTGTTTTCAGTACCCATCGTACATGGTTTTGCGCCTGCGGTAGCACCGCAAGTTAATACATGGAAGTCAATGACGTCCTGGAGTCTACACAAAGTCCGGCGAACGGTTTCCGTCATTGAATATCCGTGATACCCGTGGGGGAGGGGAATTGATCTGTCCATACCCCTTTTCGCCGCAGAAGCCGAAGCCATGAACCCTGAAAGTCCAAGTGATGTGAGGTGATTCACTGTCTAGTATACGAGAGCACTTTGAAGATAGGAAGCAAGTCTCATGCAACTGCCAATATTCGTATAAACTCCTTCTCCGGACTATGGAGTCCGGATACAGCGCCGGTGGCGAAGCCGGTCAGTAGCGGACCGCCTCTTGGCACGCCGAGTACCGGTAAAGAGCCGGATACAGAATGCCGAAAACCATTCACTATTCTAAGTTCAGCGATTGATCACTGGCCAAGCTTTGGAAGGGAGCAAGAAACCCCAAGTTCATCTCTCCGTCAGAAGATGCATCGCCTTCTCGGCCTTCGGATCGGCCCCACATCGCCGGCAGCGCCGATATGACCACTCGTGCCTTCTCGAATCTCGCCCCGGAAGTGACGAGGCCCCGATCAGCTCCTTCTCTCTTCTGGGTTTTTCAAAAGAGCCCGGGATTCAAATCTTCCGGCTAAAGGCAACTCAACTTCTCCCTCCATCTCCGCCACTCCCAAACTCAAAATCATCACCCACTTTCGGACTTCTCGTCGACCCATTGGCCGCGATTTAAAGTTCCAATCCTCACCTAAGAGATCATGCACTGACTTGATGATAGAGCGGTCTCTTTTGACGAGTTCAGAGCGGATAGATCTGCCATTCGGACCGTATTACGTATATTCCTTTGGTCGTGAACCAGCGACAGGAACGATCCCGACGGCGACACCGGCACATGCGACAATGACGGCGGCCATCAAAAGGCAAAGACACCCAAAGATCCCGCGAGGCAATGCTGACTCTGAATACCTTACGTCAACACCGAGATGTTCTGCAATCGTTGTAAGCTCCCAGCACCTCACACAGCTCCAGTATAGGCATCGTCGCTTGGCGATTCTTCGTAACATGCTCTAGACTGTCCTCCTACCAATGTGGTCAACAGGCGTATGCTACATCTTGTCGACTACGACAGGGACTGATTGTATGCATTCGACTGTCAAAAGGCATCGGTGGCAAGAGACGGCCTGCAGCGAATATTTCAATATCGGTCATAGATGATATTGTGAATTTCCGACAATGTTTGGCCTTTACTTTTAGGACGTTCGAGCCAACGGGGTTGCTTGCCGAGGACAAGAAGCATCTGGCAGGTGCCAAAACCGCGAGGCATCATGCCAAACCTTTGGACGAAAAAGATTGCACGACTCGATCTCGCACTGCAATGCCGCGTATCGGAGGACCTGCGTCAGCAGTCCCCAAGTACGGTGCGGCTGCGATTATTTGAGAGCGATAGCATACACGCTATGGATTTCAGAAACGGACTGGATCCAGAATTGCCTTTCACGGAAAGCAGAGCGACGTTTCGTTTCCAGGTTCCATGCTGTTTAGAGATGGGATGGAGAAGGCCTCGAGGGGAGAGAGGCTGTGCTTCGTTGGCAAGGATTACCCGCCATGTATGACTCCTCAGATCTGTGGGAGACAACTCAAATGATTGTTGACTGACAGTGAACGAGTAGGGTTGGTTGAAAACACGAATTGGCGTTGCGCAACATTTCGCTGACCAAGACACATTATCATCGACATGTCTTCCCTTCGTCGGCCCGAGGCTACGAGGAACCCGGATGGGTTTAGTTCCCGGGATACGATGAAGATAATCAAGGCGGCGGTCCGTATACCTGTGTCTGAGCTTCAGAGAAGATGCCACTGACGGGGGCGTGGACTTTGATTGAAGTTCATCTGGTCTGAGACTCGTCCGAGCCAGAAAACAACCACCGGACAATGGACTCTGGCGGTTGGAACTTGGGTTACTGGCCCCCTGGAAAAGACGACAAGAGTCAGGGCCCCCTTGTAACGAACCCCACGGAAGCGAAGAAGAGTGTTGCGCTTGGCAAAACTTCAGACCGAGCCTCACCAGGGCATCAGGGGCCACCATCGACTGGACAGCGCCGCAGCGGGCTATTTCTAAAGATGGTGGAGGCTAAGAACAGTCCGGTGAGCGGCCCCGCACGAAGCGGTCCATGTTCAAATGTTGTGGCACTTCGCGATGCCCCTGGAAACCACACTACTGCACGGGACGGCGTCGAGTGCCGGTGCAAGGGGGGCGCACGCATAGGGTTGGGGAGCTGTATGATCTGCGCAGGGCCCATTGGCTTTGAGTGGCTGTTACCAAGGACCAAAAGATGCATGCTGCATTCGGGGACGCGGTGCTGTTGCAGCTCGCAGCTCCGTTGCACCAACAACACGGTCACACGGGTTTGGTTTGGACTTTGGAGAGACCGGTGCCCCTTCAGAAAGCAGCCAAGAGATATCTGCATCGCATGGGACGTCCGGCTCAAAACCACGGGTCTCTCCCGCAGATGCTCTTCCGGCCGGAGTCTGAGTCTCCTTCTACTTCTTTTCCTTCTTTCCGACATCTCACAACGCCATACGTACGTCGAAAGGCCTCGATCGGTCCATTCCCACCTCGCTGGCCGTTGTCTCCGTTTCTTCGCCGAAGGGGTTTCTGCCCTTTTTTTTTATCGTTTTCGTGTTTCTCAAACTTTGTCCAGACTCGAGACGCCCTGGCCCGGCTCCCCATCGTCATCATCTCGTCCCATCCCGTACATGATTGATCGCCGATTTGGCTGAAAACGGTCGTCCAATCGTCCACCTCTCCAACATTGGCTTCAGCCCAGGTTTAAGAAAAAGATCAAAGTACAAACTCTACAACATACCGTCCTGTCTGCGACGTGAACCTTTTGCGAATCCGCGTTTACTTCCTACTTTCGGACCTCTCACGACTCTTACTCGCCCACCTTCGCTCTCTCCCTCCCGCCCTAACACGTAGAGTAACACTCATCCCACCCAGCGTCATCTCATGCCACGTTCCAGAATCCCGTGCTTTATCTTATTTTGATAATCGCTCTGCGCTGCGACTCTTATTACTACCCGAACCTGTCTTATCACTTCTTTACTTCCCGTCTGAGACATCCGCCGCGTCGGTCACTAGTACCAATTGTCTATTCTTCGTTCCTGGCTTTTTGCGCCTTTACCCTTTTGACATCTTTTCCCCCGTCTAAACTCATTTGGTGTCCCCATCTTCTCATAACAGAAAACGTCACTGGCATGCTGGGCAATCTCCAAACGGAGGACTAGTCGAAACAGCGGAAAGAAAGAAAAGAAACGGAAGCGAAAAAATCCAACGGGACTCGTCACCGCCGAGACAGGATCATGCTGAAGGCCTTCTGCGCAAACTCTCAATCCTCTTCACCTCTTTTCGCCCGCCTTTGATCTCTGAACCATCGTGTTGTTGCTCAACCAACTCGAGATCTCTGGTGGTGCAGCGGCGGAAAACACACCCATAATAGTCACCATCACCACCACACAATGGAGCGCCCCCACCGTCCTCCGCCGCTCACGATTCCCCCGCCGCCCCGAAGCCGGACCCGAGTCCGGAGACCTCGCCGTCCCAACGCACAACAGGCGCGACAGTTCAAGCGATGGCTCCTTCGTGCCCAAATCGCCAATGACGTAGCGCACGTCGCCGCCGCCTCGATACTCTTATGGATCATGTCGTGGTTCCTCTACAACGTCTCGTTTCCTTTGACATATCCCACAGGGTTCGTCACCGTGTCCCCCCTCACATCTACTATCCCATCAATGTTTAATCCATACTGACCGTCATCAACAGTCCTGCCGCCGTCGCCCTAATCGCAATCCTCTCCACAGACATTCTCCTCGACGCCCGCTCAATAGTCCACGCCCACGACCCCTGGCCAGGCTGGACCCTCCTCATCCGCCTCGTCCTAGGCGCCTCCCTGATCGCAATCTTTTGGGTCTACATTTCCCTAGGCGACGTCTTTGCGCGCGGGTTCACGTACTGGGGTATGTCCGATACCTACGGCCGCGTGCTGGCGTACATGTTCCTCTGGGGCATCGGGCTCTGGGATTTGTTGTTTGTGGTTCTGTGTCGGCATTGGCTGGGCAAGGAGGTCAGGAGGTACGGGACGAAGGCGAGAAGTGTATTTGGGAACGATATTGGGAGGAGGGGGGTGATTAGGGGGAGGATGTCGCCTGGTGGCAGCGCGATGAGGCTTGGAAGTGCGGGCGGGGAGGGGGCTGGGCGGATTGATGTCGTTGACGTTGAAGCTGCGAGGCCTGTTGAGGAGGGCGACGGCGGTATTAGCGGGGAAGGTGGGAGGGTAGGGTTACCTGTCCGGATGGGCGTGAGAAGGGTCAAGAACAGTGTGAGTGCGAGCGTCAACTCCGTTGCAAGCGGGACAGGGCCAGGGAATGAGATGGGAAACGAGGATTCATCGCCGCCTCCGCCTGCGTTTATGAGGCCTGCGTGACGATGGTTGCGATTTACGAGGTTAGAGGGCATAGCATAGTTACAGACACAAAAAGAAGCCTACATTAGTTAATGATAATCAATATCAAACGGCCACTATTACTTATCTCTTGCATCTAAAATGTGACGTGGCATATGGGACGACGTCTCCGTCTGATGGCGACCTCGGTTCGTCTTGCCGAGTAACTGCCTTACATTCGTCTGATTTATCTCCGGTGAGCATTTATGACAGACGGGCGCATGTCAGACAGCGTCTGTTGCAGCACGTCATTCCATTTTCATGCACTGGTGTGGAGGATATTTATGTGAAATGAGTCGTGAGGGTATATCAGCGTGCAGTGAGTCTTAGCACGTCAACACTTCAACGTTCAAAGAAGGGTACATGCTTTCAAGTTTTCTTGTTCAGAAGCACAAGGGGATGAAAGACGGGGTTCTGGTGAACTGCAGTCAGGCTGCGGGTATCAATTGTACAAGAACTTCTTCTATCTCGACTTTTGTAGTAATCCTACACCTATCGACTGTACCAAGCCTGGATTTTGGCGACTATTTCAGGTCCTTTTACAGGTGCCATGGCTTCATGTGAGCCATCTCTTTGGATGTAGAGTAGGCCTCTTCAGCTACGATTGTACCGGCCTGCTTGCTTCGCTTCGTCTGCCGTCCCTTTGTTGGGGTCTCGATGGTATCAGCCTTGGGCGTGGTAGACGCAGGTGGCTAGCCTGCTTCTGTATCGGACTTGCCTGTCAAGTCCACCATCTGCGCATCAGCGTCCCCAAGAGTCGCCGCCGCACAAGCAGCACCATCTGTAATGCCCGCCAACTTCTTGTGCAGAAATCCCAAAGCCTTATCCCGCTGTTCCTTGTCAAAGCTGTCATACTGAGGGTTGCCGGGCTCCTAACCCGCAAGAGGCTCCATAATCTGCTTCCCATACTTGTCGACCATAAAGTGGCTAAACGCCTCCTCGTCGTTGTCGTCATACAACATTGGATCATCCTTCTCGGACTTCAGGCGCTGGTAGAGCCCATGTCCAGCTTTGGGCCAGGATTCGGGGAGTGCGTCCTCCGAGTCTTCGGCATCTGCTTCTGCTTGGTCGGCTGCACCGGTAGGTGCCGTCTTGAGGATCTTACGGACGCCGCCTGTTTTAGACCGCTGTTTTGAGGGCTTGGAAGCCGGACGGTGGTCTTGCTGGCGGCGGGGTTGTGATTCTCGGTGTTGCTGTGCGGTGTTAGTCTTTTTGCTTTGGGATGAGGTCAGTGAGGGTGGAAGACGTACAACTTTTGGTTCAGCCCAATCTGGCGAGCTGAAGAGAGGTAGGTCGGGATGCTTCTTAGAGACAGAGGTGAGGACGTCCACAAGAAGTCCGGGCTTGATTTGTTCGCTGAATAGGAGGAGATTGAGGAGATCGCTCCTCTTGAGATCTGAGAAGTACTCTCGTCTCTGCAAGTACGTCAGCATGGGTGCAAGGTTCCTGCTGATCTCTTTGACACTCACCTCACTGCTACTGGCACTGCCTCCTTCAAAGCCAATGAGACTTGGCTTAGGAAACTCTGGTAGGGTGGCAAGCTTCTTCTCGCGCTTCCTCTCCACCTCGTTGTGGTGCTTTCTCCACTCCGACTGCTCCTGCTTCGCCTCGCGGTACTTTGCAAGTTCGCGCTGATACTTGGCCTGCTGCTTGTCCTCCTCCTTACAGGTGACGCATTTGAACTTGGAGGAACCGCCGCCTAGGGCATCTGCCGAGATCTCTGGGTCATGGCAAAGCTGGTGCCACGCCTCGCCGCAGCC
The DNA here is from genome assembly GCF_030867785.1 of Colletotrichum acutatum. NCBI lineage: Eukaryota > Fungi > Ascomycota > Sordariomycetes > Glomerellales > Glomerellaceae > Colletotrichum > Colletotrichum acutatum. The sequence goes on from NW_026849071.1 coordinate 18,199, forward strand.
GCAAGGGACGATGACGTTGCCGTCGGTGGCGGAGGTGCGGTTGCACTTGACGCACATTGGGTTTCCGCTGCCGTCATCTTTGGTGCGCTTTCTCTTCACCGGTGGTCTAGGCACGGGACGCCTGAGGATTGCGGGTTCCTGGTAGGCGGGGATGCTTGCGGATTTTCGCAAAGTCTCATCTTCCGCTGCCGCGCGCTTCCTCTTTGCTCCAGAAGATGGTAGTAAATTGGGCGGGACTGATTGGGGTTCTGCGTACGGGAGATAAACAGTCATAGGCAGGTGTGAGTAGTTCACAGGTGTATCTTCGACTTCCTCCGGGGCGACCTCAGGAGTCGGAGGAGGAGGGGGAGTTGCGACGAGATGGGCCGGTGGTGATGCTGGGGTTGTGCCTCTGTGACGACTCATGATGAATTGCGAAGTCGCAAGAGAGAACTGTGGCTGGTACGACTGCTGTTCAATAGCTGGCGCGGGAGTTGACACACGAGCCGGTGTCTGTACATCGTGGCGATGCTCAATTGGCACAGGCTCAATTTCTATTTGCGCGATTGGCGCAGGCAACTGCTGGTGAGCTTCGACTTCGACGGGAGCTGTTTGCGCATCTTCTGGCTGTGTTTCAACGGTCGTCATGGGCGGGGCTTCCATCTCAATTGTGGTATCGATTTCGCTAAACTCAAACTCATTTGTGACTTCCGAATCGATTACCATAAGGTCTGAAGCCGATGGGTCTGACATGTTAAGATTGAGAGGTGCGGCTTGTGCCGCAATACAGGCGTGTAAGGCGGGATGGCTTGTGAGAGCTGTCGAATGCTGGTGAAGCTAGCAGACCAAGAAGGTGATGCAAAGGATAAGAAATTCCAGCTTCTGAATGCGGAAGCTCGAACCAAATAGACTAGCCCTTCAATCGACGAAGAACAAGCTTTTGACGTAATGGGTATCTGTTTTGAATAATGAAGAAAATAATGACGGCTCGCTGTGTAGGCAAGAAGTCAACCGCAGAAATGCCATCAAACACGCGACCACTGTGAGTCGCGAGTGTCACGTGCACTGTTTACCGAGCTCACCGAGCAGGCCCGCGCCTACCCACCTTGGATTCTCCCGGTCAGCGGGCGGACCAAGGTGAGGCAGGAAAGACGGAGACAAGAAGCGCAATATGCACATCACATGGCAGTACTCTCGACCCATGATGCTTTTCTGCTCTTTTGGGTAAGGAAATCTGCTTGAGATGCTTTCAGTCATGCTGTGCGAAAGACCTTGGACTAGTTCAAGTTTGCAGTGCGTTGGGGTTCGGCAATTGGATACGCTCGCAGCCTACCATCTTCAGAGGTGTTAAAATTGCAGTGAAAGGCGCCGTCCTAGCATCGCCCACTAAAGTTGCAGTGAAAAACCTCCTTTTTCCACCGAAGGACTTCACGATGCATTCAAGCGGATATCCGTTTTCCCCTAACCCACAACACCCTCCCCCTTCAAAGCCCGGATCCTTTCTTCCGAAAACCCAAGATGCCCCCCAAAACCTCATCAGTATGCTGCCCCAGCGTAGGCGGCACGCTCCTCACACTCGGCTCGCTCTCCGAATACTTGACCGGCGTATTCACCATCCGAATCGGCCCGCACTCCTCATGCTCCATCTCGACAACCATGTTCCTCGCTTTCGTATGCTCGTGCTCCAGCGTGCCCTGCACATCATTCACAGCCGCGTACGGCATCCCCTTGCCCTCAAACACGCGCAGCCACTCTGCCGTCGTCTTAGTGACAGTGACTTGCTCGATGAGCGCCTCGAGTTCGACGCGATTGGCGACACGTTGGGCGTTTGTCGCGTATTTGGCATCGTGCTGCCATTCTGGTTTGTTGAGGCCTTGGCAGAGGATGCCGTAGAGGCGATCGTTGCCGCCGCCGAAGAGGATGTCGCCGTCTTTTGTCTTGAAGGATTTATACGGAACGATTGAAGCTGGCGAAAGTGTCAGGAGTCTATGATAGTAAACAATATGCCAAGAGTGAACTTACGATGCGCGGTACCCCACCGCCCAGAGTCCTTCTTCCCACTAATCAAACAACTACTCGCAATATTCGCCAACGTCGCCGTCTGGCAATCACTCAGCGCCACATCAATATGCTGCCCCCTCCCCGTCCGCCCTCTCGCAAGCAGCGCCGCCATGATGCTGTTACTCGTATACAACCCCGTCGTGAGGTCCGTAACAGCGACGCCGACCTTGACGGGTTCCCCGTCGCGGCTGCCGGTGATGTGCATCAGCCCGAACTCGGCCTCGACCATGACGTCGTAGCCCGCGCGGTCTGAGTACGGCCCCGTCTGGCCGTAGCCCGTGATGGAGGCGTAGATGAGGCCCGGGTTGATGGCGCGGAGGGTGTCGTAGTCCATTTTGTACTTTTTGAGAGTACCGGGGAGGTAGTTCTCTACGAGGATGTCGCATTGCGAGACGAGCTTGTGGAGGATTTCTGTGCCGGATGGGTGTTGGAAGTTGAGGCCTAGTGATTTCTTGTTGCGGTTCACCTTGTGTGGATGAGTTAACTCGGTTCATACATGTGACTGGGGGATAAGGTACTCACTGCGAGGAAGTAGGCTGATTCCCCGGGGCCTTCTTTAGATGAGCCGGCTTTGTAGGTTGCGTAGGGAGGACCCCATGCTCGGGTGTCGTCGCCACGGACGGGGTGTTCGACTTTGATCACCTCGGCTCTTCAATGGCATCAGTACGGGTTGCTTGGCATGAGATGATGAATCAACTGACCCCAGGTCTCCCAAAATTTGTGTACAGTATGGCTACACCAGTCGAGTTAGCATTCTAATTCTCAAAGGGCGGGGCAATTGATGCTCACTCCAGCCAAAACTCTCGTCATGTCCAGGACACGATACCCCTCAAGCGGCAGCTTGTTGCTCGGTACCGATGAGTACTGACGCCACGCCCTCGGAATGCGTGAGGACTGCTGACATGACCGCGCAGCCCTCGTGGCTATCCGGGACGAAATTCTAAGTGATGAAGAAGCCATGGCCTTGGTCTTTAAACAAAATCAAAAAAGAAATGGGGACAAGGTTTCGCGGGGAAGTTGATGAACAAGTTCGAGACCGGCATCATCGACGTTCGCGACTTGGTTCCCCAGCTCCGACCCCGGTCTAGCTCCGGTCCGTTGGCGGGGATGCCGTCGGGTAGGCCTCGGCATTATCCTGGTCGCCATTTATGTGGCTTAGGTAATTGGGCACAGGCCATCACAGACTGCCTTCATCGGCTCTGAAACTCGGCCTCGAATGTCCCGTCTGCAAGTTGACGCGGTCGAGGGCACAAAAGCGAGCAGTTCATTCATACCGAACTTCTATTCTGCCATTTCTATTATTACATGTAACACGTGTGCGCTTGCGGCCGGACAACGAGCAGCACTGACGCCGAACGCCTCTCAAAATGCGGTCAGAGGAGAATAAGAAATCCCACGACGGATTTGACCAAACATCTTCAAACTAAAATCCACAATCCCAGTAATCCTCGGCCCGAAGCTTGTATTACATTCAGCTGCTATTATAGTTGCCTCGTGCTGTCTTGGAGATTCACAAACGGCGTTGACCTGGGACCTCGAGAGTCTGCCGGCGTCGTGTTCGCGGGCCGTCGGGCGATCCAGCCAGAGAAGAAGGCGAACCTGGTCGCCGCCGCGATGGCGATCGTGAATACACAGGCTCCGAATTGTTTCTTGGCCTTGCTCTGCTAGGTGGCGGAGGCGATAATGGTGATTCTTGTGATATGGGTGATACTGGTCGTGGCGTCGCAGGCCCGCCTTCGCTTCCTGAGTGGTGTCCTGGGGACACTGGCTCCTGTGGATCGTGTTCTCGATATGTGCTGTACTGTTCAGCCGTATCTTTCAAGGCAGAACTTCTGAACCGTTCCCCGGGAACTTCGGGCCATTGCCTTTCTCTATAGTCGGGGGCTCCAAACGGATCTTCGGTAGTGCTGCCGAACCACTTGCCAACTTTGACCAAACCGGCAGAGACCTTCCGTCTATGTCCTGGACCTTGTTTGGTCGCCTGAGTCCCGCGTGTAGATGTGCTCGTGAGTGGCGGAAAGCCATGTTCAATATGGTCCGCATGACCATCTTCACTTTCTCGGAAGGACTCCGAGTCCACCTCTCGAGCCCGATCGTAGATCAATCGACAGTGCTCGCAGCCACAGATGCTAAGCGGGTCCTTTGGAGCCTCGTTTATGCCGTCTAGTAAATAGATGAGGAATGATCCTACGATTGCTAGCCCTGTTGCAACAATGGTGCCCCATTGGCCTGAAAGGGGAATGGTCAGTGATAGAGACATCCCGTGGACGCGTAAGACTCACCAACGCTTCCAAATGGCTCAGTGTGATAGTCCATTTGGGGACTCCAGAGATTGATCTCTCCAAGGATAAGGATGGTCAATGCAGCGCCGCCGAAAACGAAGATCTCGATCAGGTTCAGGAACCCGCTAAAGGTTCTGTGTAGATCCTTAGAATCCTCAGACTCATTTCCCTTTTCCTTCTGCGGCCCGTTCTGCTTCTTAATCCAATCGGTGATGACGATCTTGTTTCTCATAGAGATGAGCGAGATGATGGCCGGAACGCAGCATGCCACCGCGAGAAACATGGCATTTCCAAAGCGAAGCTCGTTCGGTCTCGGCACCACGAATATCTCACTTGCAGCCTTTTGCCTCAAGCGTGAGAAAGGACCGTCCGTCTGGGAACAAGTAATACCGCACAATGGACTGTCTCCGTACGGGAACTTTCTCGGGTCCGACGATATTGGATTGCCGTTGTTGTCTTTATAACAGGGGATAGAATTGGATCGGTAGAACTCGACAGCCAAGCTCACAAGACCTATGAATGCTGGTCAACCTTTGAGCAAACACGTGTTCTAGATCAGTAGCTTCATACCTGCTAGTAGTAGGCTCGTCCATACAAACACAGTATTGCGTCCCTTTTCGTGGAAGTAGGTCTCGGACTTCTTGACCGTCAACGGAACTGCGAGAATGCCAATGGAGCAGAATTGAAGCGCCCCATAGATGTCCATATCGGCAGCATCTAGGTAAGAGGTGTCAGCGAGAGACCAGAGACCATTTTGCTTCAAACTAACCATTCACGTGGAGCGCAGCAAGGACGATTCCGTGCACCGCAGCCACAGCCGGTAAGATCAATGCCGCTGCTATGCAGACATCCCTGATCCATTTCTCTCCACGAGCTAGCACGCATACTGCCAGAAGGATGTAATATCTAGATCACCTAACATTAGCTATGGTCATCTTATCGTGAAGCATTGTTTGTTCGAAGAGAATCAAAAGTTGCATATGGGCAACGCTTCTGCCCTTTGGCTGCGTCCGTGGAATTGACCCATCGCTCGCCTCATCCTGTCTCCAATCTCGAGCCAGCGCAGGGTTGGATTACTACAGAAAGCGAGGTAGAAGGGCCGATACACCATAATAACGATGAGGTCTTGGTCGATTGCTCCGGGCTAGCCCCCGGTTTTGTCCACCGCTTGGTAGGTTATATGTAATCCGGTTCCATTGCATTAGAAAGTGGAGAAAGAGAAGCATCGCTCACAGGATTCGCTGGCCAAATCCATATTGCCCTGATACTGGCCATCCGCAGAAAACCTCTATGCAATTCGGAGACGATCCGCAAGACGCGGTGAGCTGATCTGTGGCCCGCTGGCTGATGATGGCACGCAATAGAGGGGCAGGTGAAAGCGGTGGCATCGCGCGTGTCCCATCAATTCTCCCGAAAGGTTGATACAGCGTGGTCCAACCATCTAATGTGGGAACGCTCGGTAAAATAAGCTTTCGTTTGTTTCCTCCTCGGTAGCAACGGTGGAAGTTGTAGATAGTTAATCGACGAAAACGGCTTTCGGCTGCCTCTCTAATCGGTAGTTGGACAAGACGTGGAGGTTGTCTCCCGCCCCTCCATCCAAAGAAGTTCACATCCCCTTCCGATTGCCCGAGTATCTGTCCAATACTGGCATTGATTACCTCACTTCATGGTAAGGCTGGGAGTGGAAGGTGCTCGTGTGCTCGCTTGCTCTTCCGGTGCGGCTCAGCGAGTAGAGCAGAACAACGGCGCAAGGGGCAAAAGCTTGGGTTCAAATGGCAAGCATTCCAGAACCCCCGCGGTGGTGGCGCAGCCAAAGGATTTGGCTGCTCATCTTACCGTCTTCATCATGCTATCTATCGAGTCGCAGGTGAAAGAAGGCAGGTGCTTTGGGCGAGCATCGCTGAGAGTCTGACGCTGCAAATTGCCGACCAGCGAATCGACAACGCCAAGCCCCATAAGGATGGGAACACAGCAGATGTGAGAGCTTCTAGGGACGCATTGTCAACTGTTTCTGGCCAGTAGAGGGTGCAATGCCCTGTCGGCTCTGACATTGACGAGAAACAATGTTCAATCGGAGGCACGCTGACTTGCTGATGCTTGCTGATGGCATTGGAACCGTGCAGGATACTATGCCGGTTGAAGCACTAGGGCCAAGGTCAACTCGCCAGTCGGGCGTTGATGTCACCCCGCCAGCTCGCTCCGCCTCAGGTCTTAGTGCCTTTTCCTTCTCGAGTCTCCTCGTTCCCCGGACCTCACATGGCCGGGCGATCTCGCTGACGTGGGTGGATGATGCTAGCTCGGGCAGCCTAGTTGTTGGTTCTGGGTCTCTGTAGTGGACGCTGTTCGAGCATAACTTTGCGCTAGACGTTCTCCTCTATGGCTCAACCAGTCAGTCTCGCACGGGATATCTTTAACATGATGAAAGAATAAGAATAAAAAAATAAAAAAATAAAATAACAAAAAAGCGAAACTTACAGAAGCGAAGATAGAAGTGCAGAGAGGTTGTAGATGCGTACCCACGCACCGCATCTTTTGATCATCAGGCTGCCATTCTTCCTTGCAATATTAATTAGCTCAGGCGCGAGGTGGCAGTGTTAGGTTGGCTCCAAACTAGAACTTGGAGACTTGAAGGAAACGTTAATCACCCAGACCGATCGTCCCTCGCGAATGAAGCGGCGCCGTCAAATGGAGAAGGAGATGACCGAAGTGAATCACCCGCGCCTTCTTCGTTAGCAAGCAAGGCAAGCCGGGTAAATATACGTACACAGGCTCCACTTAATGGTTTGCACATTCCCACGTCGTCTCGATTCGGTTCTTGCCTCCTTCACCGCGCAATTGAAGGACATCGTGAGTACATGGATCTTGCGAAGTTCTCAATTCTTCCCTTAGTCGACGATTCGGGGCCCGATAAGGGCTGGAAGTCTTGGTGCACATCTTAATTGATCGCGATGGCCATCGACACTCGGACGGATCAGATCAGAGAATGGAGGTCAATTGTGACGTTGATTGCCTTCTTCCTCGCGAGTAAGTTGTGGTACTTGCGTTCAAATTAAAAGGCTTCACTTACATCGCACATGTGTCGCAAATCGATGATTTATTGACTCCTTGGGCACACAGATATCGTCGTACTATTTCCCTTCCACATCCCAGTCTTCATTCCTGTGCGACTGTGGGATGCGGTGTTGAAGGTGCTTCGCAAGCTGCGGGTGATTCCGCGCGAAGAAGACACTCGCGATGACTTCAAGGAAGGTCGCCTCGGGGATATGTCACCTCGACGCAAGCGCTTCAAGCGCTTTGACTTCCCAATGAACTCAATCACTGCGCCATTGATTGCCGACCTATTTCTCCTTGCCATCTTGGCAATTGGCAGAGAGGAAGTGTACGACGGGACCATTGGTCAAAACGGCATTCATCCTCTCGATATCATGGTCTTCTTTCTGACGCTGGCGTACATTGCTATTTCGATTGACGCCTCGGGACTTATTCGTTATTTGGCACTCAAGGTACTTCAATGGGGAGGCAAGGTCGGCTACCGTTTGTTCTTCTACCTCTACGCCTTTTTCTTCTGCCTGGGCACCTTCATCGGCAACGATCCCATCATCCTGTCCGGCACGGCCTTCCTCGCCTACATGACGCGAATCTCGAACAACATCAAATACCCGAGAGCGTGGATCTTCACCCAGTTCTCCATAGCCAACATCGCCTCAGCCATTCTCGTCTCGTCTAACCCGACCAACCTCGTGCTTGCAGGTGCCTTCGACATCAAGTTCGTCGAGTACACGGCCAACATGGTTGTGCCAGTCGTCGTCACGGCCATCGTCTTGTTTCCGTTCCTTCTCTACATCATCTTTGCAGATAAGAAGCTCATCCCTGAGTCCATTGAGATGTTTCAACCGCCAGAGGAGGCCATGCAATCGAAGCCCGTCAACCCCAACATCCCGAACCCAAGAGGAGCCGCAAGCAATGCCGATCAAGCGCCCGAGAGCAGTCCGCAAGCTCAGTTGCTCTCGGCGATTGAGATTTTGAACCCCTGGCTGGACAAGGGAGGAGCCGCCTTTGGCGCTGTTGTCATGTCGGTGACCCTAATTACGGTCCTGGCCCTCAATGCCGCAAACGTAAAACCAAAAGACGACCAACACCTGCAAGTCTTTTGGGTTACCTTACCGGCCGCTTTTATCATGCTGTGCTGGGACCTGGCGTTCGGCTGGTCCCACAGAGAGGAGACTCGCAGGATAGCGCAACAGGGCCGAGAGGGACAGGATGAGGAGCTTGCCAGAGCAGAGGAGGGCATTAGGGAGAAGGGCAATGCGGGCATATTAGGCCAAGAAGACACAAGCTTGGCCCAAGAGACGACAGAGATGTCGCCACTGTCACATGCAACCAAGCCAGAGATTCACATACAAGATACCGACCTTCTGGAAGACAAGAAACACCTTGGGGTTGCAAATGAGGAGGTTTCGCCAGTTAGCAACGATTCGAGCACGAATGCGTCGGAGCGGAACGCTACTGATGCCGAGTTCATGATCACTCCAGCAATCCCAGCACCAGGAAACAGCGACAGTGTGACCAGCAATGCAGGCCCGCAGCTCATATCTTCACAGTCTACAGCTGTGGAAAGAACGGAGAAGGCCGATGTCAGCATAACACCGAGCGAGGGTTCCACGGAAAGTAGAAGACGAACTGTGCCAGCTGAGGCCAATGGGCCTGGCGAAGCACAAACGCTGCCAGATGGGGTCAAGGACGTTGAAAAGGGAGTCGCTGGGAGACAAGCCCGCCGAAGCTCAAGTTTCCGCTCCAAAAAGCAACCGGCGACACTTGTATCGCGCTTCAGGGACGGGTATCGTTGGTCACAAGAGACATTCCCCACAGTGATGGCGGTGCTATCTCACTTACCCTTCGCTCTTGTTCCTTTCGCCTTTGCCATGTTCGTCCTCGTACAAGCTCTTGTCACCAAGGGCTGGGTGCCGGTGTTTGCGTACGGGTGGGATCACTGGGTTGAAAAGACGGGAACGATTGGTGCCATAGGTGGTATGGGGTTCCTCTCAGTCATCCTCTGCAACGTGAGTATCGATCCCTCCGGGTCTGATTTGATCATGGCGTTACATAGTGGCTGACTTTTTTTTTTTATCTTTCTTTAGTTTGCGGGTACAAACATCGGCACCACGATCCTACTCTCCCGCGTGATCCAGGCGTGGCAGCAGATCCACCGAGAAAACGGTGTACCCATCAGTGAGCGCACCTTCTGGGCGACAGTCTACAGTATGGCTCTCGGTGTCAACTATGGAGCTTTTAGCACGGCTTTCAGCGCATCGTTGGCCGGCCTGCTGTGGAGGGACATTTTGGAGAGGAAGCACATCTTCGTCAGCAGGAGAGACTTTGCAAGGGAGAACATACCCATCATCGCCATTGCCATGACGGTCGGCTGCACGGTTCTGGTTGGGGAGATCTATATCACTCGATCGGACGATGGGTATCCGCTGTGAGCATGGGATCAATCAAGCTGATGGCAGGGAGATTTTCATGAGTTGACGGCCAACGTATAGATGACTTCAGAACTTCTAGAAAGCCAAAAGATACCCCATTCGAATAGTAATAAGTGCTTATGAATGACTTATGTCTGGTTGAGGCTAAGAAGACGGACGGGTACTCGCCGACGTCATTCGACGCTGAGCGATGCTCATGGGAGGGAAGGATGAGATTAGTACCAGATTATAGAATAACCCCAGACTCGACGACCTCACTCCTCTCAACTTGCACCTCCAACCCTACCCACCACACTCCGCCCCAAGCACAACATCACAAACGGGATCAATTGACTTATGACCCAAGAACAAGCCAAAAGCCACGCTTGGAGCGGGCATCGTGCAGCCGTCCCGTCTCGACTGCGGCATGAAGAGCGGGAGGGCTGTGTAGAGGGGGGTATGCAGAATGTCATTGAATGCATTTCCGCAGGCAGGCGAGTACTGTACGAACATTGGATTATTGCGGATAGCGTGCAGCAGGGTTGTGGCTGTGTTGGTGAACATCAACCCGGGATGAGGGGGGCTCTGCTGCATGATGATGCAACGCAGGCTTCGTCTTTTGTTTTCCCACGCATTCGGTGCAGTTTCTGTAAGGACGAAAACTGTTTGAAGAATATGGGGTGTTTATCGCTTGTGTTAGAAGGCACCCTGTGATATCCTCTCAGTCTGCCTTGACGTGGCGCGTAGGCGGTTAACCCGTTGGACCTCGCGGTAAGGATGAGGGCCTTTAGCAGGCATCTTCAACCAGGGTCTCATTCACCGAGACCAACTTACTTTTATGAAATTCGCTCACAGACGGGAGTTGCGGGTGAGAGTTACGATCAGTAACCGCAAAAAGCGGTTCAGCGCTTATCGCTCACTCAGTCCATGGTAAGGTAACATTGAGCAGAGACGTCAAAATAGCACAGCCGCGCTGCTGTGCCGTCACCAGGTTCTCACTCACCGGCGATCCACAGAAAGTAGACTCGCGACAAGAGGTTCACTCTTTACCACGATCATGATCCATTTCCGGACGTCAGCGGAGGGTTGTGTGCATGTGTCTCAGTCATGATCTTCGAGGGTCAGCCAGCCCCCGTTCACCAATGAGAATGCCCCGCTGCCGAAGGTCGGAATCGTAGAAGCTGTAGGTAAGCTGAGGCAGCAGGATACAGCAGCTACATCCCTACCGACGACAACGGCTGCGGGGGTTTCTCGTGCTTGTGATTGATGGAGCATGGAGAGGGACGGCACGGGAGGAATGAGAGGATGCCTGGGGAGGGGCAGAGGGGTTCGTCGGTTCGATGGGGACGGAAGATCAGCGTCTGTCAGCGCGGGAGGGGACGGGGTTGCTTACTGCATGAGCTGGTCCGAGGAGCTCAGGGCTGTTTGATTCGGTCTTGGGTGAGAATTGGTGTGCATGTGTAAGTGCGTCTCTCCGGCGCGGATGGGCGGGCGCATCCGGATCATGGTCTTGAATCTTGTTTCTGAATGATGGCTGAGAGTCTCTTTGAATCTATCCCCAGGCTATTCGTCGAAGAGTCGAGAAATTTACCCGGCTCCAAGTTCCTCGGGTTCAGGGTGAAAGACCAGATGGACTCTTCAAAGTTCGACCCTGCTTTTGCTGGCTCAAGCACCCGGATGAATTAAGTTGAGCAACGAAGAGTTGAGACGCTGGAAGCATGCAGTCTTCTGCCCGAGAAAAAGGGAAATGTTTCACCCCATTGATGCAGGCAGGTCACTGATGGTAGACCGTGCTTTTGCTTCAGTCTGCCACGCAGCGCGGCACTTTGCTGAAGCCCTTTCGAAGTTCTCGCCAGTCGGGATGGTTGATGGCTCGGGTTTGGTATGTCCATTGACTTTGACTTGGAATCTCCGAAAAAGAACTTGAGAAAGATGCAGGGGATGTTTGAGAATCGGAGGACGTTGTCTCTTCCCCCCACCCTTCCTCACAGCATGCTTGGGTTTGAATCCTTCGCGGGAAAGACGGCATGAACCGAGGCTGTTTAAGGCTCTTTTGCGAATCGAACCTCCGAAAATAATATTGACGAGAAGAAACGTGGGATGACTCTGGATACTGTACATTCACCCAGTGTCGCTAGGCAGCGCAGCAGATACACTGTCTGCCTGAGAAAGCTGTTGTAAGTATTGATGAGTAGTATACCGTATTCCGGTGAAGCTCAGTCTGCTCGCAAACAAGTCAAACATCATTAAACCAGCCCGAAGAGCACCCCATCTCACGGAATCCTCCATCCCATTTTTCCATGGGGTCCAAGTGTCTCCATCCGGACTTCGTAGGTAGGGCAGGCAGAGGGGGGCATCCCGCGGTGCCTGCAACGTCCGGATTCATCACGCTCGAACGGGGTTTGCAGTTGCAGCAACTAACATCCTCACCATCCTCTCGCATGCAGAAACAGACATCAACTCTCTTCTCTGTTTCTGACATTGACTTTCGGGATGCGGCCTTGGATGCGGTCTTCACCCCTTGATTTCACGACTTAAGAAACGACCTTATCATCAGATCCCTTTCTTCTCACCGAGGTTCATCCCGGAGAGATCCTGCAGGCTCGCTGTTAATGCATTCGCCGTTTTGAAACGGCCGCGCTGCAGCGAAGGAGGTGCGTGGGAGTGATCAATGCGCCCGTTGGATGTGATATGGACAGAGTTTTTGGTTCATGTTCTTTCAACGTTTTCTGGCCAAAACAACCTGAGCAGATTCTGTTTGAACCATTTTCAGCTGAAGCGAGGGAGAAAAGGGATTCAGAGTCGCAAAATGGGACGATGGCACTGGGTGGGATGTTGGACCCGACTCGTAGCACTCGCGGCTGAAAAAGCCACATATTTTGCCTCGTGCTGTTTTGTGTTACCTTAATACCTTAATCTGTTGAGCTCGAATCGTTGATTGTCATTTTGTCCCCGGCCCGACTTTGGCCAAGCTAATTCTTCGCATGATGTTACTGCCAAGCCGAGTCATTCCTTTGTGTAAGTTGCGAGAGGGCGGGCTGAAATTTTCAGAAACGGTTATCGAACGTTGGGACTTGTGGCACTGGGAAAGGGGGGCATGAGGGTGAACAAAGGAGCCAGAGTCTAGACGCGGCGGGCAAACAATGTGAGCGTTGACCCGAGGGTGAGGTGTTTAATTGAGGGATTGTGATTTCTTTGTTTGAATGTGTAGAAACTAATCGAGGTAGTCGGATCATTGCCTGTTTGATGCAAACTCGCTCAATCATCAGCTTGCAGAGTGAGTGGGAAGCACGCAAAGGATGAGTGAGCGGGTTGCGTGAGTGAGGTCTTCAGTGAGTGAACTCATGAGTGAGTGACTCGCAGCAGTAGCAGCGCCTCACTAACACAACGGGGTCCACATTCAGGTCACCACCGACAGGGTGTGTGTCCAGGATCTACACTCTAAGTATCCGTACAGCTGCAGATGGTGGTGTTCCAGCTCCGCCCCGCGGGTCCTTCGCCTTTCCGCCATGGCGCCCGTGAACGAGCGAAGAAGGTTCTCCAGCGTATGTGTTCGTCCACGGCGTCCAGCTCGGCCCACGAAGCACACCACGCCGGGCTGCTGCTGGACTGTAAGGCGTCAGGGTTCTTGCTGGGCCGAGCGGATCTGAGAAAGCTGATTGAGCGCCTAGGCTAGGCCGAGTTGAGGTAGATCCTCGTGGACCCGTTGTGGTACCCTGTTCTAAGTTTGGGAGAGCCACGCTTAGGTTCTCTTCTTTTCTCTCTGTCAGACTGTGGTTTAGTGCAACATTACTGCGCAGTCTCGTTCGCTTTACCAAGACCAACAAGCCTCGAACATGTCTCCAGCGCAGATCAGCCAGGCAGACGAGCATTATGGTGGTTCCAGAGACTGACGCAAGTCAAGTGGTTTTCGTTTGTGATATCCATCGATAGACGTGACATGATCTAGGGGGAACATTAGGCATACGTTTAGGACGAGCTTCGGCCTTAGTCGTTTCCTCGCCGCCGCAAAGAAAGCCGCTGCAAGAAACATGAACCGCCCCAAAGAGTCTAGGTAAATCCCTTTCCAGACACACCCAACACCCTTGGATCCCCGCGGTTGGTCGGGGGGCGGATCTGTTTCCCTGCTGCGGGAACAGGGATGGTAGCACGACGAGAGCAACACGGCCAATTATAGCCGCATCGCATGGCGCCGGGCGAACGATTCACAACCATGGCCCATGGTCCATGGTCCAACCCAATGTACAGAAAGAGAAGTTGTAAGTTGTGAGTGGCATCGCTGCGGCAGAAGCAGCGCCTTATGGGGCACACTCACACGGCTAAGGCTACCATTCCCAAATATTTACCCTCTTTACCGTGTCTGTTTCTACTTTCTGCACTCCAGTCCCATCCTCATCCCCGCAGTTGGGCGATATGCACACTCCCAACCCATGAATCTTGTGTGCGAGTGTGAGTGGGAAAGGCCAAGGCATCGAGGGATGCCGGCCACTCGGCGTTGGAGATGTCCTCTCTGCCTTGCAGTTGCTTCGCTTGCTTCGGCTTGTGCCCTCTCACGCTGGACAAGGGTCCTGATAGGATTCTTTCCCCCCTCAATAGCCATGCTTGCTTGCATGGAAGCTCCTGTGAAGCTCTCTCTTGTCAATGCAAAAGAGTAGCCATTGTGTCTCGCAAGGGAAGATTCAGAGGCCATGTAATAAAGGGGACCTCTCATCCCTCCTTCTGTCATCCCTTTTCCCCTCATCCTCTGATCATCATTCACCCATCACCACACGGACTTTTCTTATCTAGAGAGGGTCCACGCACGGAGCTGTCTATTCTCGTCTCCGTCATCGAACAAAAAGCTCCGAGCGGAATCAGACAGAATCATAACCCCATTCTACCTATACCTACACACACAAACATTGGTGATGTCCTCGCTTGGGTGCAGTCGTCCGGAGCATCATTGACCATCCGCACAAACACCCCACACCAACACACCTCTCTTTCTCCTCCACGCCCCCCTTCCGCCCACCTTACCCGTCACGCTGGCACCACCGGAGGCCGGCGCCGGCGTACACTATCGCGGCACCATCTTTTATCCACCTTCTCTCAACTTCTTTCCCCAAGCTCAGCTCAGCTACGACACTCGGATCTAGAAGGGGGAAGGGCAAGCAGAAGAATCGAGACCCCGGGGCGGGGCGTAAACGGACTACGACGTGGAGACTAGGACTGCATGTTGTTCAAAGTCCCGCTGTCAACAAACAAAACGCCCAGTTCTCTTGCTGCCCGCAACGTCAACATAAGAAGACATGGCACCTGCCATCTCCGACATAGTCAGACGAGAAGAAGCAAGAATACAAACAACATTTCAAGCAACAACGACAACAGCAACAGTAACAACATCCCCATCACATACATCACCAGCACAAACAACATCACCAATAACACCTACGCCAACACCAATAGACGCAAGCAACGGCATCGGCGGCACACCAGGAAACATTGAATCCCCCTCCTCCGCTGGAACAACAACGATCCTCATCATCGTCATTCTCTGCTGCGCATCCGCCATCATGTCGGCGACATTATTCTACATCTTTGACCGCAAAAAGAACGCCCAGTTCCGCGAGGCGTGTAAGCGGGACCCCTACCTCACGCGGAAAGAATTCGCCCGCCGGCGCAAGCTCAGCGCCCTGGAGAGGCTCGAAGAAGAGGAGCTGCAGCGGAGCATCATGATTCGCAAGTCGCTTGCGAGTCGCGGGCCGTCGAGGAGTAATAGCTGCGAGGACGTGTTTGATCTCTCTTCGATGCAGGAGCAGCACCACCGCCGCCACCACCACCAGATGACGAATATGGATATGCCGGAGCCCCCGCGGGGCAGGCAGCAGATGAGGGAGCATCAGGAGCTACACCATGAGCGACAAATATCTGGGGAGTGGGCGCCTAGTGAGGGGAGGAGCAGGTCCGGGTCCGAGACTTCGAGCTCGGCTTCATCTGCGAGACGGGCCTATGCTGGACCGGACTGCTCCGGTATGGATGCCGAGGGGCCCGGGGTCCCACTGGCGCCGGAGTCGAGTGGATCGGGGCCGAGTCGGTCGGTGCTGGACAAGGAGACTGCGCCGCCGCCGATTCACCCGATGGAGAAAATAACACGACCGTTACCGGCCGTTCCGAGAGCTGATGGCTCTTCACACTTTTCATGAAGCTAGGTCTGGAGGTGGGCATGATGAGCATGTTTGAGCGGTGAAATGGCTCTACCTTTTAAGTCGGGGCCTGAAGATTTGCCCCGGCGTGTATTCTTGTACCTTCTTTTACCGTACATTTCTTTTGTATTGATACCCATGACCGAATATACGTCAAGATTTCTGACTCAATCTTGGTTTTATTTGCAATCGGTGAGAGATTGGTGAGTTATGAAGGAAGGTGGATGGTTGACTTACACCTTCCTTGGCGGGCTGGAACATTCGAGATGACAAAAACTGGAAATTCGAGGTTGACAGTAGACCCACCACGTGATGAGGTAAGCAAGGTGAGGTAGACCGAAATAAGGTTGCCGAGCCCATCGAACTTTCTGCCTGCTGAGTCATCTTACCGCATTTCCGAAAATTGCCTGCCTAAGGTCTTTCAGGGTGGTCAAAGTCCTCATCCGTAATCCGAAACCTCAGCCTCGACTCTTCTCCCCTACAACCCACTTCACGTCACTCGCTCGCCGCACGAAAGATCGTCGTCTGCATTCGCCGCAACGAAATCTCGAGAAACCGTCGCATCGACTTTTTTCGGAACATCTTTGCGACCGTCGTATACGAGTCCTTCGAGCCGCGCGACCTTGGTACAATTGCGCCGTACCTTGTCAAGCCTTTGTTCGCCACTTCCTACGTCTCGGACGCCTTCACTGGTAGAATCGGTCGGCTGGCAAACAAAGCCTTTCTCTCCCCTCGTCTCCTCTCCTCCTTCCCCCGCAAAATCGTCTTTCGCGACTTCCGTCAAAGGACATTTTATTTGGTGAGAGAGGATATTCCTGCCGAAAGTCAGGAAAGTCATGGCTCACCTTCATCTCTTGAAATAGTTAGGGCATCCCCGAGCGCTTTCGTCATTCTCCCGCTGAACGCCCACCCCGTTCATCAAGAAAACGCCGATCAAGTAGCCTGAGGATTCTCTATCTATACACAATCGCCTACTGCCTCGGCGTGGGATCGAGACCCTACCTCGGTTCCGAAGCAGCTTCCAGCATCGTCCTTTGAGACGATCGTTTATTGAGCGAAGTAGCCGTCGCCCAAAAACCACCGCCAAGCTGCATTCGCCGCTCTTCGTTCAGCTTCATACCGATCTTCTTTGGACAGCACAAACCAGCGAACCAACAGAAGAAACCTACCAGGCAGTCGTCAATAAGCGAAAAGAACTCCGGCGGAGAAGAAAGGAGCTCAGACGTCGTCGCAAAGTTTTCGACGAAATCAACAACATCTATACTGCCAAGCCGTACAAGCCCAAGATGCTCGGCCCCAATGGAGCCGCGACGGACGAGAATGCCGAGGGCTTTAAGGATGACCTCAACTGCGTCGTGATGTGTCCCGACTGCAAGGAGTACCCTCCCAACTTGGTTGAGGAGTTTTCCTCTGGCGACATGGTGTGCGGTTCTTGCGGCCTCGTCGTTGGAGACAAGATTATCGACACCCGCTCAGAATGGCGGACATTTGCCAACGACGACCAGGGCAACGATGATCCCTCCCGTGTCGGTGACGCCGTCAATCCCCTCCTCAACGGTTCACAGCTCGAGACCACCATCGCATTCGGTGATGGCAGAGACTCTAAGCAACTTGCCCGTCTCCAGAACAAGTCCCAGAACGACAAGGCTAGCAAATCTCTGATGCAGGCGTACAAGGAGATTGGTGCCTTCTGCGATAGTATCAACCTCGGCAAGAACGTCTCTGATGCGGCCAAGCACATCTTCAAGCTGACGTACGACCACAACTTCATGAAGGGTAAGCCGCAGGAGGCTGTCATCGCAGGCTGTATCTTCATCGCCTGTCGACAGACCGGCGTCGGTCGTACCTTCCGCGAGATCTTCCAGGTCACTCATGTGTCGAAGAAGGAAATCGGCAGGGTTTTCAAGCAGCTCGAGTCATTCCTCCAGAAGATCAAGGAGGAGAACCCGCGTGGTGCCGGCTCTCTTTCGAACCTGGACGGATACAAGGCCAGCGCATCTACCAGTGCCGAGGACCTCTGCACTCGTTTCTGCTCCAACCTCAACTTCCGCAATGCGCAGAAGATTGAAAACGTCTCGCGCGCGCTCGCACGCAAGACATCGAGCGTTTCTGAGTTGGCTGGTCGTTCGCCTCTGTCTGTTGCCGCCGCCTGTATCTACATGGCATCTCACCTCATGAAGGAATCGAGAACCTCAAAGGAGATCGCCTCAGTGGCAGGTGTCAGCGACGGCACCATCAAGACAGCCTATCGGTTCCTGTACCAGGCTCGCGATAGACTTATCGAGAAGGAGTGGGGTGCGGACAAGAAGGCAATCGATAATCTTCCGGTTAACTAGAAGGTTTCTGGTCACCTTTTCAACTGCTTAGACACTGCTCATCCCCAAGGCGAGGCAGAGGAAATGGCCTCCATCAAAGTCGAGGCGGGAGGTTTCGGAGAAGACGTGAAACATTCGATTACCAAACAAGAGTAGGAAATCACGTCAAGACAGACCTTTCGGAGCCTCGTGCAGCCGGCTGCATTGTCTTGGTCGTTAGCAGCGACTGCCGAACACAAAAATATCCATGGGCGTTTAGGGGTGGTTTCCCTGTGCCCGCCGTCTCAGTCCGTCGATCGGTTCTAGTCACCTGAAATGGTGCGACCTCGGAGCTCTTGGAAGATTAGAGCTGGAGGGTCCGATTGCCGACGAGACGGATTTGCATTTTTGCGCGCTTGCGTGGTGAGGTTTGGGATGGGGATTCTGGAATTATGAGGAATGGGGTGGCTTAATTGCATAATCATTGCGGATATTCCCAGATTGCTACTTGGTTTCTTTATGACCAAGAGGATTCATAGTATAGACAGCACGAATCACAACATGCTTTCAGTCATGAGGTTGCACCGATTGATGACTTGGTTTTGTCCAGGAATAATGATGAGAAAAGAAGCGATAGTGAGGCCAGACAGTTATGGCTTGACAAGGTTCTTCATGTTGAAGCAATTCAGAGATGGACGTGCATACAGTGTGGAAAGGCCGTGTGTTGCGTAATTTGCACTAGCTAGAACAGCCAATCAAATGCCAGCTAAGCCCCCAATAACTTTTTCCCACCACAGGGAAAGCTGAGCCTTGCCTCGCGTCGCGACTCCATCTACCAGCGCCGATTGACATTCATTCAGCCTTGCACTGTACCGAACCTGCGAATTGCGCCCACAAATCCCCATATCGACTTCACCCTCCGCCTTGTGTTCTCAACGCGCGCGCTTCACAATGTCCGGACGTCGTTCTCGGTCGGGCAGAGCCGCTGCCAAGCGCGCCTCTGCTGCGCTGCGTAAGTTCAAGCTTCCCCCAATATGCACCTTCGGTCGCGACTTTTGGAGCTACATGGCCCGTGATTCGATTTCGTGAATGGCTTGCAACATGATGGAAATGGAGTATTTGCTCGAAGCTCTTTCCACAGCTTGTTGTCCTGGGGGATGCGAGCGCATAGCGCTTCAATGGTTTCCTCCTCGCTTCGTGTACCCCTCCATTCTCAACAGCTACCCCTCGAACAAATTACTGTCCCAGCCATGACTACTCTCAGAAATCACAAGGAAAAGCTGCTTGCTGACTGAATGGCGAATATAGAAAGCACGCCCAGAGCCTTTGAAGGCATCGACGATGACGAGCCCGTCCCTGAAGCAGTCGAGTCAGAGCCCGAGCACGAGGCGCCACCCGAAGATGACGAAGAGGACGAGGAGGAAGAAGAGAAGGCAAATGAGTCAGGCGATGAAGAGGAAGCCGCCGACGAGGATGGAGAGGAGGAAGAGGAAGAGCAAGCAAACGACGAGGGAGAGGAATCCGAACCTTCAGCCAAAGAACCGACTCCCCCGACCGAGCCCGTGGTGCGTCGCAAGCGACTAGGACGGCCCCCTAAGAACAAGCCACCTGGCTGGGACAATATGATCACCGTACCCGCATCCGAAGCCGACACTCCGCGACGTAGAGGTCGCGGAGGCTGGCGCGGCCGCGGCGGACGCCGGCCTGCGCCTGGACAGGCACCTCCCAAGCTCAAGCAGGTGATTGACAAGGAGGGCACAGAGGTCGACATTGTCGACGACGAGTGCGTGCTCCCCGAGGACGCAGAGGGCGAGCAAAAGGTCGACAAGCTCGGTAACCTCCAGGGCGGCCGCCAGTACCGTTGCAGAACATTCACGGTCAAGGATCGCGGCGAGAGGCAGTACATGCTGTCGACGGAGCCCGCACGTTGTGTCGGTTTCCGCGATAGTTACTTGTTCTTCAACAAGCACCCGAAGCTGTACAAGATTATCGTGAGCGACGACGAGAAGATGGACATGATTGAGCGGAATATCATTCCCCACTCATACAAGGGCCGTGCGATAGGTATCGTCACGGCGCGATCCGTCTTTGTCGAGTTCGGCGCGAGGATCATTGTGGGAGGTCGGAATATCGTGGACGACTACCGCGTGGCTGACATGCGCACCTCTGGCATTATCGAGGGACACATTGCGGACCCTTCAGACGTCTTCAACCCCAACGAGCCGTACAACACAAATCAGTATGTTGCGTGGTTCGGTGCCAGTGCCGTGTACCATACCAACCAAACACCGGCTGCTTCGGATCCTCTTGCTGGTTTGACAGAGGTGAAGAAGAAGAGGGTCAACGTGAACGATACGAACTGGCAACTGGAGCACGCTCGTGCTGCAAGGTGGGTTTGGATCCTTGAGTCGTAAAATATGTCATACTAACAGAGCTTCAGCGAGTTCAACAGTCGTCTCAACGCCATCCGCATGGCAACGTTGCGGAACGGCGCATACGACATTCACACCAACCTGATGCAGAAGCCAGTCAACACGCAGCCCACCCGCGCTCGCGTCGAGAGAGTCACTCCTGGCGACACAAGCGATTCGAACAGCGCATTCCCCTCCGTACCCTCAGCCGTGCAGCGCAACTTCAACGTGGTGGACATTGTCTACGAAATACCGCGCGCGGGCGTCCAATCCGCCGGAAAGCGACCCGCCGAGGTCCCCGACTTCTTGAAACCCTTCAACGGCATCCTGGCCATCGGCGACGACCTCAAGGCCCTCCTGCCGCCGGAGTGTCGCGAATCCCTCGAGAGGCACCAGAACCAGCAGCGGGAGTTTGAGTCGCGCTTCGGCGACGAGAAGGATAAGATGGCAAGGGGGAACCTGCAGATCGACAAGGCGATTGTGCCGCAGGGCAAGCACTCTTAGAAGGAGCTGATTGCGATCCCCGGCTTCTATCCCACGCCTGACGGCCGCTTCATATCGGCGATGGGCAGACGCGAGTGCAGCTTTTGCGGTGGTAATGTGAGGGTTTGCGGTCACGGGAGGGAGAAGAGGGCGGTGTTTCATACGAGGCATCTTGGTGCTGTCAAGGCTGAGGCTGTTGCTGCTCGGAAGATGATGAAGTCGGAGTCTTTTCAGGGCAAGATGCCGAATGGGCCTTCTTCCCTTTCGAAGATGGTGAGCGCGAGTGTCGAGTCTCCCAAGAGGGCGACGAATGGAGTTGTCACCCGGGGCGCGAAGCGTTCTTCGGATGGGCTTGGTTCGGGTGAAGCTGTGGGGAAGAGGGTTAAGATCCAGTCTGATGTATTCCGCGGTGGCATTTGAAGTTGAAGACGAAGAAGTGAAGGCATTGACTGCTTGATGTAATTTGCCTTTCAAGTTGTTTTTCTATTCCGGGGAGGGTTTCTCCCTGTTGGCCTGGCGTTTCTGGGGGGGAGGGATTTGGTGGTGGAATGGGTCAAGGCCCAAAGGGGACCACTGCCTTAGGAGACTGTGGAAAAACTATTACTGTTGATGTTAATACTGCTTTCTTCCTTTCCTGCTGTCGAAAGGAGAGACTAGGGTAGCAGATCTGGGCGAGGCTTGAGATGAGAGTTGCTTATGGGAAGTGTTGAAGAGAGGAGAGGAGGAGTTATATGTAGGACTAGCATGATTCATGAATGGCTCATAAAGGATTGCCCCAAGTTTATGTCTGTTGTCTTTGTGTCTGAGAAAAAGGCTGAGCTACTCGGTCGCGTCCCTAGGAATCATTGACTCCCAACCTAAGTTAGATAATTCGAATACTTGCAGCCAGGACAAGAAAAGTATTGTCATAATAGGAAGAGGGGCAGGTTTGTATTAGCCGACACACTAATCTACCCACCCATCTAATTATGAAAGATCCATCTGTGGGTTTATATACCCTCAGCGGGTCTCGACCGTCAACCAACTATCACTGGATGTCAACATCCACACTTCCCCGATAGTCTAGTGGTGAGGATATCTGCTTGTCATTGAGGAATTATTTCCATACAACGATTCGCAGGGGACCGGGGTTCAATTCCCCGTCGAGGAGTTATCTTTTGCTTTTATGGGTAATTGTGACGATGTGGTGATGTTTTTGTTGTGGTTTTGAGTCGTGAGGATATTTGGGGGGTGGGGCGGATCAAGTAATGCCTGCCTGCCGCGAAGACAGAAGAGATATTGGCTGGTTAATTGATAAGTGTGCGGTCGCCCAGATGAATTGTCGTCGTTCATCGACAGATGGGTAATGCCCCTTCTCATTGTCGATCCTATGCCGACTCGGCGTGCTTCATCTCAACGTCTTCCTATCCTTCGCTTGCTCCACTGTCGCTAGGTGTGCCCTCCACCTCGAGACTCTCTAAGTCGTTCTTCAGCTTGGTAAGTTCCTAGATGATCACCTTGCCATAGAGATCGGAAAACTGCTTCGCAATAGCGCGATAAAGTCCCTCGATATAGACTTTAGCTGCACTATACTCATGCTCATTTGCTAGTTCTCTGAGGGCGGCAGACGCCGTCATGACTGGTGGTAAAGACTTAAAACAGAAGGTCCGGGCAGCTTGTTGCTCGATATGAGCACTGACAAGCTCGACTACCTTGGAGATGTCAGCGAGCTTGTGCAATACAACATTGAGAACGGCGTCTCTACGAGTGCTTGCTAGGTATTTTAATCGTTCTTTCTCTCATTAATACTGGGCACCCGTTCCGTATTCGTAAATACATATGAAGAATACGGCACGAGAGATAAGGAATAGGAGGTAAGGGAAGAGAGGCAAGAGGAGGTAGGCGCGATAGACGAAGCGGCATCAAGACCGTCAAATTCGACTTGTATAGGAGTTCTAGTTCTGGATATAAGAGGATTCATGGAGGATGATCCCGGCTGGGAGCTCGCATGATGGCACGAATGCTTCGGGTCGGACGAGCAAGTCTACCCAATTTACGACTGATGACAAGTACTATTTTCCGCTCCTGGACTGCCTTTAAATGTCTAAGAGCTCTCTTGCATAGATCTACGGCGCTCTTCATAAGGCTGCTTACTTGCATAGTGAGCTCGCTTGGACGAATGAACTCGCCCCGTTCTGAGGTTCAAGTGACTTGGGGATCTTAACCTTGCTGTTCTTTCAGATGCCCTTAAGGCCCAGAAGTTTATTCAATTCAGCTTTCAGATTTGAGCAGTAGGTTGATTGTCTACAACTGTCAAGGAAAATGAGATCTTTGTCGAGAAAGATGGGATCATCACCAGAGCCATCTGGATCTTCAACATGCTTGATGCAAACTACCGGCCTTCCTTCTCCGCCAGGTTATCCTTCCCTGTGTTCCTTCATAGTGGAGTTTCTCAATGAAGCTGTGGAGATGCATGGTCAAGACAGCCTAGGATCAGGCCATCGGTGTTTCCCCTCCATAACTTTGCACTCGGGATGGGCCACAATTTGCTGGAATGAGACTGGCTTCCCCTGCTTAAGCACTGGCGAGGAGGTTTCCGGGAGATTTAAGCCCTAAGTGGCTGGGGAGAGCGTGGATCCGATGCCATACTACAGAACCAACAGATGTGTTGGTGCAGAGTTGCAGCAGAACCTTGCACGCATCGATGAGAGTATGCAGCATAACGGAGAACTTCCCTCTTTAAACTCTTGGCCATCAAGGATAAAAAGTTCTTTACTGGAGTTTCCATGAAGGTCCCGCGAACATGTGGCTTCATGTCACAGCGTATAAGTCCGTGGAGTGACGCCCTGAACCAATCTACGATAGCCTATGTCGCCTTCCAGTCTCAACATTATTGCGGCCAAGTTCTCAGATATTTCCAAACTTGTTTATACTTTCGAACGCTTATAGTCTGTTCATTCAATTGCTCGCAATGGGCTCGGTCCCGGAAAGTCTTCCTCATGGCGTCACAGTCGACATGGCAACTCAGCCCAGCAACCCAAAAGACGTGACAACCTTGCTGAACAACATCGCCACTTTGGGCGCATCCTTCTCTTCAGACAATTACCAGAAACGGCTCGATCTCTTGAAGCAGGCTCGGCTACTGGTCCAGGCTCTAGAAACGCCTAGAGAGACCATGATAAAGCAACTGTGGGCACAGGTAGTACACGGCTATCCGCAGACTGTCACTGAACAACTTGCTAATTCGTTACCTTACAATACATAGCCGGCCACCGGCTGCGCCATTGCGTTCGGAGTTGAGTCGGGCCTCTTCAAATTCATGGCCAGAAACCCAGGGCCAAAAGCTGTAACTCAGCTCGCTGCGGAGCTCGACTTTGACAAAGACCTGCTGGCGCGCTCGATGCGACATCTGGCGTCGACAGGATACCTACGTGAGACCGGCGTTGACGAGTACGAGACGAACAACTTTTCAAAATCGCTTACTCTTCCTATAATTGGCAGCGCATACTCTTGCGTGTAGGTTTTCATCATTCAACCAAACATGAGAGACTTAGCAGCTAACGGTCCCTTCCAGAGTCGGCGGCGTATGGCCTACGTTTTGCAACTTCCCCACGTATCTCAAGAAGAACGGGCGGAAAATCACACCAGATATAGGTCCTCTACAAGACGCCATCGGCAGCAACAAGGACTTCTTCACGCACATCATGGAAAAGTACCCCGCCGGCGAGTTTCAACAGTTTATGAAGGGATACGGCCAGGGACGGAGACTATGGATGGATCCCGATTTCTATCCGGTCATCGACCGCCTCGTCAACGGCGCAGATACCACCTCACCGGACGCGGCGTTCATCGTCGACATTGGAGGTGGTATCGGTCACGACCTAGACGAACTCTGTCGCAAGCAACCTGCCGCGCCGGGTCGACATATCCTACAAGACCTCCCACACGTTCTCTCACAGGCGCAAGTCCAGGACCTCGATCCCAAGATTGAGCTTATGCCGTATGATTTCTATACCGAGCAACCAGTCAAGGGGGCGAGGGCGTATTATCTCCATTCGGTACTACATGACTGGACGAACGAGGTCTGCGAGAGTATTCTTGCGCGGGTTAAAGCTGCGATGAGGGCAGGGTATAGTAGGCTCTTGATCAACGAGAACGTTATACCTTCCAAGGGCGCAGATTGGCAGGTCACGGCGCTCGATATGGTTATGATGACTGTTTTTGCGTCGAGGGAGAGGACGGAGGAGGAGTGGTATCAGTTGCTGGAAGGAGCTGCTGGGTTGAGGATTGTCAAGATCTGGTCTAGGGGGGAGGGGTCTGAGTCGCTTATTGAGTGTGAGTTGGCGTGAGGATAGGTGAGGCATGGGAATGATCTACGTGATTTGGGTTCTACATTGTTCTTTGAAGGTAAACCTCAAGTTTCATCTAAGCCTGTAGATCACCCATGCCCTCCCCAAGGATGGAGTGATTTAGAGTAGAAACTGAGGACCTCATTGCCTCACAATTAGCATTTATTTTATCTACACGCAAGCGAAAAACACTGTATACTATGAAGCTTCAAAACCCGAGGAGTGAGATAAGTACTCAAGTATGGCCCAGACCACTCGGATGTTCGAGGTTCAAAAGATCAATCTCACCACCCTGGTCAAAGCTCGCATCGACCAGTGCTCAAACACCAACCTCACTCGACATTTTGGTTCTGCTGACATGCATCATGTATGGGTAGTGTTGTCCAGCATTCGGTGGCTGAGAATTACTCTTGCGTGAGGCTGTTTACTTAGCGAAGGGCACTCGACCCCTCTTTTGGCCGGCGCCGAAGTTCTCAATCAACCAACCACTCGCCCGCCAAGCGGTCTC
Organism: Colletotrichum acutatum; assembly: GCF_030867785.1. Lineage (NCBI taxonomy): Eukaryota > Fungi > Ascomycota > Sordariomycetes > Glomerellales > Glomerellaceae > Colletotrichum > Colletotrichum acutatum. The sequence goes on from NW_026849071.1 coordinate 44,189, forward strand.
TGCTGCCCTTTTCTATATACCGCCAATTATATATCGATGGGGTGGCTTGAATGAGATAGAGACAACAAGCGTCCTTCCTTGTTCTCTCCATGGCCCGATTGGTTGCCTGGTCCGGGAAGAGAGGTGATTGGCGCCAATATATCATGCTGATGTGGTTCTGCATTTTCAGCCGGGCACCTCGAGGATGTCCCCTTATGCCTCAGTCAAGTTTTGCAGCGTCTACATATAGTCTAATCTCCAGGCCTGGTCTTGTAAGCCAACGGCTTTCTCTTGATGTTGCCTTCGCTCCGCTGGCCCGTAGGTGACTCGCCCATATCATCCAGTTAGATCCCCTGTCGGGACAGCTCGACCTCATCTTGCTGTATCTCTCCTCATCAGTCTCCATGGTAATCATTCCCCTGGAGACTTGCCGCGAATCTTTACATACTTTACTTCCTCAACACTTGCCCACCTGCCATCATACATATATCCACGCAGATTGGTGGAATGGAGCTCATACCATTTTCCCTGGCCATTGCCAAAATCCCTAGTATCTTCAAAGAATGCATCGAATGTTTCCATTGCGTCCGACTTGGGCCAGCTTTTCGGCAGAACTTTGGACTTTACATAGCGAACCTCGACGGCGCGTACATGCAGCTCAACCGGTGGGGGAAGTCCATGTGTTTCCTCGACGCGACGTTCCATGGCCCGAAGCTGTATAACAAAGGCAAATGCAAAGTCAAAGACAAGTGTATGTGGAAGGATGACGACATCAAAAAGGCGGAGAAATGGTTAAACATGATCCGGGCGGCATTTCAAAACGCCAAGAGGATCTCAGAGCAGTTCAAGGAGCTCCACGAGGACGATGACGAGGCGTCCGAGAACCTCCAGTTTCTCGACCAGGATGCCGAGATGCAGGAGGCAGACCAAATCATAAAGAGGCTTGTGTTGAGCATCCGCAAGGTCACAAATCATCGACGAAAGAAGGTCCCTCCTTCTGAACGACAGGAGGGCGGGGCCGTGGCTCAAGCTCAGTGGACCATCTATCGCAAGTCCGAGTTCGACGGGTTAGTCGACTCCATTCGCACTCTCTTGGACAAACTCGTCATTCTTTTCCCAGAATTTCACCATGAGCAGACTACTCTATGCCTAGAAGAGGCGAAGAAAGTCGGGCTTGGTTGTTTCAATAAGCTCGCCGAGGTCTTTGGCGAGAATGACAAGTTTCTCTACGAAGCAGTGATGAAAATAACGAACGAAGCGTCAAGGTCACGTCCTCCACAGCACAGTCATGGGTGAGGGCGAGGGGGTAAGCCTGGGAATGATTACAAACGACTCAGATGCCACGTCATGTCACATGGAATGACTCTGAGCAGTTTGCGAATCACCGATTCGGGGAATACGTCTGCTAGTCTCAACTACACAATCGACGAGTTCGGAGTAGCAAAGTTGAAAGTCCATCGTGTGACTCAAGGGGATTCATCGAGTTAAATGGTTAGCCTCTTCTAAGGAGCTGTTATAGATGTTCAGGGCCATAGTAGTGCTTGAACGATCCGGGAAGAGGAAGAAGGCAGAACGGCATTTCTATTGAAGTGTTACAGTGTCACCTATCGATGCAAATACGACCAACGGGAGTATTTACTGTCTATAAGACTCATAATTGCATCTATGACTGACCTAGAAACATGTCAATGTAGGTCTGCCCCAGCAAATCGACAGAAAAAATTGTCTACCACGTTAACATAGGGTATAAAATAGTGACTCTGGGCGAATAGCTCTGGTTGTTCATCTCAGGGACCTTGCACTTGATAAGTGACAAGTCTATACCTACATAAAGCAGTCTATGACAATTAAGCTAAGGTTCTCTAATAAAATCCAATATTTGGCGTCTTCTTGCGATGGATTAAAGGTCTTTGTCTTTGCTAATATTGCTCGTTCCCTTGGACATCTATCTGCCAGTAACGACCACTCATATTTACATCTAAACCTACAAAGACAATCTTCACGCCATGTCCTCAACGCCCGTTCACCTCCCTCCCTGTATTCGTCAAGATAATTTTTACACCACAGCCTGAACGCTCGTTTACATCCCTTCCCATATCCGTAAAGATAGTCTTCACACCACGTCCATAGCGCCCGTTCACCTCCCTCCCCGTATTCGTCACACCAGCCTCACGAATAGGGAACGAGCACGAACGGGCGGCGTGAGATAGAACCCACAGTTTATGGCTTTTGGACATAAAGGCAGACAGGTTTCGAGAACGGTATGAACCAGAGCCCGATCAGGTGCCGGCTTCAGCACCACTTCCAGGCTAGCTCTGTGAACAACCTGACGGACCCGAATCATTCTCCCGGTTGACTGGCTTCCCGAACGGAATATTACAGACTCAAGGCCTCGATATATACTCGCTACGACGGCCCCTGTTTAGAAATACAAGAGTAGACAGCCAGTTGTTGGTATCTCTTGCCTTTTTAGATCAGGAGACCGTACCCATCGTCTTTGACTTTTGTTGAGCCTCAGCCTTGTGACGGATGCCATATATCTCGAGATGTCGTCCTTCCCGGTCTACCACGAACTGAATCAGGACGCATTTGTTTCCAACACCGATGGACGACACTTCGAAAGCAGAACTAAATCAAAGATTGATGTCAATACAAGTCTTCCAAAGTCAACAAAACAGACTGGACCTTCCAGCCTCGCAACATCACTCCACTACAATATCCTAATCCCACAACACCCCGAAACCTCAAAACACTTTCTCGACACCTCTCACATGAAAACCCATTACAAGCCTCTCCCTTCTCGTTCCCATTGCCATTCAATCAAACCCACAGACGTCATATAACCCGGGCAGCCATCCGTGCGCCTCAACGTCCCTTACCAAACCCTTCTCCTCTCTCTCACCCTCACCCAACCACAATCATCATATAAAAATCCTCCGACGCTGACTTGCCCATAGCTTCCTCAAACTTTCCTCACATCCGTACCATCCCCTCGCCAAAGGCCCTCCCACATCTCTGGGCCGTCTCCAAGAATGAGGAGAGGTGATGGCGGGCGGCAGCGGCGACATCTCGGGCCGTCACCACAGACATCAAGCAAGAAAACTCCCCAGGTCAAAGCTACATCAAACCACACATACAAACACCCACACACACACTCAGCCAGGCCCATCCAAAACCCGACAAACCAAAATAACTATACAGACAACGACCACAGACTCACGAGATTTCTCATCCGAAGAAAGGGCATATGCAATGTAGCGAAATCGCAGCATCAAAACAGGCCACCCAACAGGCACCCCAGAAGACACACTCCATCCATCGTACCACCAAATATGAGCAACCCAAGCAAGTCAGTGACATCAAACTAGGCTTTGAAAAAGCTTATCGTAGCCTTGTCCCTTCCCTCTGTCCGTGGGTTTGCTTGCCCCTGGGAACATGACATCACTTGGTAGAGTCGCTGCTGGCTAACCTTTTGCTCATCCCATCGACTTTTACGTTTATGAGTTCCTTGGATCGATCGCTCGACGAGCTTTCGTTTCTTGTGAGTGAGAGAAACTGGGAGCGAAACGCTTCGAACACGACAAAGAACTGTCTTTCACTTTCGAAGATACAACTATGAATATATTCAAGGTATGATGCGTGCACTGAAACACCCTTGACTACGGAGTACGATCGACTGGGCATCGGGTCAGCCATCAGTCCAGAAGTCAGTATGTCCATGAGATCTCATAATAGATCTCCGGACAGTGCGTTGCAGTAGAGCCGCTCCTGCTTTTACTTCTGCGCCATGCTTCTGCTAAGTTCTACGGTATAGCAGGGGTAAGGGAGCGGCCAGCACTCGATCCTCTTGCACCTCCATGACACTCTGTAGAAAAATGCCTTGATCGAGAGCAAAGCTTGAGCCCGAAGAGCTAGTGTAGTCAAGGCCAGCAATGACTGGGATACTGGCGACACCACCCTTTTCACGGATTAGTCACCCACCCTTACCTTTCAAGGCCAGTCCAACCGCAGAAAACGTGACCGGTCGTTCAACCCAGCCCAACGGCACGATCCGGCATGGGGGAGCTTTAGGATGTGGTGGACTGGTGGTGGGATCAATGAGAGTGGGTGTGATGCCACACCAGTGACCAGCAAACAGCCAACATGGATGCAGCAACAGCCACAGGCCGCCATGGACGGGCTCGAGCCGCCGTCCCGACCAAGTCCCAACCCAGACAACAACCACCCAACCAGAAAAAGCACGAGACTCAGCACACCCGAAATAAAATACCCACCGTCCCGTCCACTGCGTCTACGTGCGTCCAGCCCGTTCCGTCGGTCCAGCGTGCGTGAGCGTGAGTGCGTGGGTTGCGTGTGTGCTGCTTGTAAGTGGTGTGCAAAGCAAGATCACGCGCCTTGAACTTTGAAGCTTGCCTGGCCCGGCGCTGACCACCGCTGCAGGACGCGGCGCAGAGGGGGGCAAGGGCAGGGCAAGGGCAGGGCAAAAGGATTAGTATAGTGAGTCGGTCGGCAGTCACTAACGATCGAACCCAGGAGCAACCGTTGGCTGCAGCCTTGCAAGCCTGGGTTGACGTCTCCCTCTCTCTGGGGAAAGATGAGAGACACTCTTGGCCTAGTAGAAGTGTTTGCCTGCGATTGCCGAGACAAGTGTGTCCGTAAAGAGCAAAGTCGTGACGAGTGTCAGCCCTCACAGAGTGAGCTGAACGAGAGAGTACTGGCATAAGACGGTAGGCAGACATGTATGTCTAAGTCGCGCCATGCCCTTTCTCACCGCTTGCAAAGCCCGCTACCTCTTACCAGCAGGTCACAACGTGGACAAGTTGCATGTGCCGTCTACCGCTATCCGGCCGAATCGCGAATCCAAAGGAAGCCAGATATGCGGTACGGCCTTGTCGGTACGAACGGACGCCACGCGCATAGCCGTTTTGCGTCTGGCGCAATGTGTTCAAAAAAACGAAGCGTGGCTGACAATCTGCCGACTAGTGGGCTGCTTTCTGCTTTGCCTTTCCCTTTTCGACGGGAGGCAAACAAAAGTGAGGCATGATTGATGGGCAAGTTCACGGTGGCTGCAACAAACTCTCGGGGGCAGATCGTCAGATCACCGACTAGTCAACGGCGGTCCGTCCGGATACGCTGGGTGGGAGTCACGACTCCTAGATCCGTCCGGTCCGGGGTAGGCAATGCGATGTTGAGGCCACTGCCCCAGTGCGTGTTCGCCTGAAGGTAGCAAACAATCGCACATCTCTCGACGGGAACGTGTAGTAAGCACTTGAGTGATATGGGCAGGCGGGCGGATCAACATGATGGTGATGACGACTGGGTGTTCGCGCGTCTGGGCGGTGTGTGTGTGTGTGTGTGTGTGTGTGTGTGTGAGATGCGAGGTCAGGATCGCAGGCCGTGGGATTGAAGACGGAGCGGAACGGCTGAAATGCCTGCGGCACAGAGGGTCTGATAATGTTCCCGTTGGTAAACGGGTGCGCGATATTGTCTGGATGCTAGCCAAGTTGTCCGCAAGAATGGCTTGCCGTCTCAATGCATGTGGCCGAGGGGAGGTAAGAAACTCACCTGCATAGTTCCGAATATTAACCCATCGCATCCTGCAGACGCATCTTCCAAGACAGACAGCCAGGAATAGGTAAGGGACCGCGCGACTCTTCTCCGTCCGTCGCTACCGCTTTCTTCCGCTCAAGGGCAGGGCACCACTACTGCAAGCACTCTAGCAAGCGCGTCTTCCCTGGGTCTGGGGGCCAATACCTCCGAGACGAGGCTTGAGACCGAGTCTGCTAGACACTCAGTCATCGACGGCGGGGGCTATATTCGGCTGATGAACCTTCCTCCGGCGGCCGGCATGACATAGGTAGGGCGACAGGCCGGACGAGGCCTTTGTCGAAAAGATCCCTTGTCACTACGTATAGTAAGGTAGTGGTTGGGTGAACCGTAGTAGCAGATCCAGCTTCAAAAACGAGCTTCGGAAGTTGGGGGTCACGCAGCCAGGCCGTCGATGTACCGTAGATGACGGCGGGCGTTGAACAAGACATAACGTGCATCTTCTAGCACGTTGTCGATTGACTCTGGAAGCCTTGGCTGACCCTCCGTGACTCCCTTGCCTGCACTTCTTAGTCATTGCGCCTCCCTGCCACTCCTCCTCCTTCTCTTAGTAATGGTGTATCCGTATGCGTTTGTTTGTGTGTGTGTGTGTGTGTGGAGTGGAACTCGGGGGATGGAGGACGAGCCGATTCGGGGGGTTTCTTTGACGGCGGATAGGGAGGGTCATCGGTCACGGGCTGGGCTGTGAGCGTGGCGACTAACACTACGTCAAGAGGGTTGCACCAAAGCATCGATGAGTGTGATGGATGGGTGGTGAATTGTGATGCGTATCCGCCGAACGCCTGCTGGTCCCGATTGAGAGTGGTCGTGCGGAGCAGAGGCGGGCGGCTTGGGGCCGAAAGCTCCTCCCGGGACCCGTCCATGACATGCTTTCGACTCCTCCCTTCGACTCTCAAGGCCATTTGTATGGTTCCTCCGTCCCAGGCGCCGTCGCGGCGTTCGTCCATCGGGGGATCGCTTGCAGATTGGCCACAGCCATTCGTGACCCAGGCTCAGTGCAGTGGGCTGCAACACTGGCGGCTTCACAGACTCGCAGAATCGCGGCATTTTCCTCTCGAATATCTCCACTGGGACAGCGGTGCACGCCGTCCGCTCCACCGGTTTCCAGATACCCGGCCAGTCAACGGTCGCCAATCGTCGCTAATAAGGCATTTCTAAGCAATAGGCCCTGTTCTTTCAACGCCAAGAGCTGTGATGTTCTGTGGCAGGGGGGAGAGGTTGGTAGTCCAAGGGGGCGTCGAAGTTTGAAGACTTAGATGGCACCCCAAAGTCCCGTACGGAGTAGTTCCAGGTTCGTTTGCGGGGTTTGCGAGGAGAAAGGTTACAAGTCGTTCGACTATCGGTCAGGTTGAGCGGTTTCTTTGCTATTCGACTTTCCACCTAGGCAGCTGGGTCACGATGCTCAAACTTGCGTTGCCCTCGGCACTGCCGCAGTCTAAAGACCGTTTCTTGCCACGGCCACTGTCCGTACACAGGTGGCAGGTTGGGCAACGATCGCTTGACATGCAGATGCGTCAGTACGTCTGCACTGCCGCCGATGTGCACGGCGAGATGGGTTCAAATGTCTGGTAATCTAGTTATGAGATCCGACTGTGGACACGACGATGCTGTCAGCAAAGCAACCTCAACTTCCACGAGGCGCCTTCTGAATGTCGATACCCGCGAACATCAGAGAGTACACTACAACATCCCCACACCGCCTGAAGCTGGTATCGAAGGAGATGTTTTGTAGACGGTAAGACATGGTGACATTAGTAAATGACCTCTGCCTAACGAGGATCGATCGATACGTCTAGCAACGCGGAACCGTCGGCGTCGGATGTACTGTCAGGTAGCCGGGCCTCGTATGCAGACATGCCGCTGCCTTGGTACCTTGCCAGACGGTCGAATCATACAGTCACGCCAGGCCCGCCCGTTCGTACACTGGTCACTTCGCTGGGCTGGGCGGCTGGAGGGGGACAGGCACGCGAAGGTTGGTGCTAAACCAGTGTAGCAGCAAACTGACGATGTGCCGGGACAAACTTGGGAGACGGCGCATTTCAGGCCTCTAGGCTCTGGGACTCGGTACTCAGGAGCCTGGAAGAGGGCGAGAACGCGGGCGATGGCAGACATTGGAGACTTCATGACAGAGCAGACGTTGCGCCCGGCAGACCTCGTCATTGGTCTTGGTCAAAGCAGCAGCGGACAACAGGCCCTTCTTCGGCGTCCTTAGAGCAGATCTGGTCGAGAAGCGGATAAACGTGAGAAGATCGCTCGCCAACCATGACGAGTTGAACCGTGATCAGCCCACAGAGTCCGAAAATTGTGACAACGGCCTGGAGCCTGACGTTGTACCCTGAAAAATTCTCGTCGACGTGCATTTTTAGCAAGGACTAGCGGAAAGTCTGGGCAAGTTTTGACATCGACAACGTCCCAGACGGCTGTCCCTGATTCAAGCTGGCCAAATACTAACAACTCGATCTGGAGACTTTGATGCTGTCGCCTGTCACTCTGTTGAGCGTCGTGTGGGGGCCTTCCTATGGCCATCTCCGCGTCAGGGTGCCATCGGCAACTGCGGTTGCCTTGTCCTTGGTGTGCAATGGACCATATTGGAAATGCACACGTACAGAATGAGATCAGGAGCCTTCATCGTCTGTACAAATGCAGAGTACGTGGTATCGCAACGGGTCCTGACCGCGAGGGGCATCTGATCGGGTTGGATTCTGGAGCTCTCGCCATGTCCAGCCCGGGTTCCCCTCGAACCTAGTTGCGGTGAAGATGCCCAAAAGCCCCATTCTGCAGGTAATCCTGTAGAGGTTGGCTTGTGCCCTCTCAAAAAAGAGGGGAACCATCGAGAAACCAGGACGGGACTGCAAAGATAGTCCCAGAAAAGGAAAAAAAGGTCAAATCGATAGCTTTTCGGCTGGCCCAGGTCGAGCATCCACATGATGGGGCCCTCGTGCCCTGCCACCCGCTAGAGACGGATGGTGGAGTTGGACCCTTGGACAGGCACGACAGGTACGACAAGTTTGGAGAAAGACCACTTTAGCCTTTGGGTCTTCTCTGCGTCTGTGGGCCGTCGATAAAATTCGGCGCGGTTTGTTGGTATTGGCGTGATGAAATCCCACCCGATCTTCGGGTCTGGAACCTAGTGACACCAAACGAGTGACGACTACTCGCCGGAGACTGGGTGACTGGTTTCCTGATACACCACTCTGACTCCCTAGTGCTTTGTCTTCCCACCAGATGATCATTCGTAGCGGATGAGTTGTCAACTCGACTGCCCGTAGAGTTCGGCGTGGAGTCTGAACCTTTCCTTGGAAGAGACCAAGGGAGACCGGCTGTCATTCCGTGTTGAGACTTGGTTTTCAGGGTCCAAGGCAAAACCCCTAGTATCTCATAGCGTCGTGGTCAAGTGTCGGCGCGGTTGAAAGCCCGAGATATTCATAGAACAGGCGCGGCGGTGCAAGGGGAGCCTTAATTGGGTGTCACTCTCCGTACGCAGTATGTCAGTGATGGCCAGCCGCCTGCCAAACCAGGAGAACCAGTTTGGGCCTGGCAATGGCAGACCCGGAGGGCCTGGGTCGCTGGCGCGCTTGTTGTGGATTTCCTCAGACTGTGTTGACGGTAGGACCGCGAATTTTTCCCGACGAATGACTTACACAGCGGATCGGACTCAGCTGGATGGGTCGACCACCTCAGGTGCTGGACACTGTTGACTTAGAAGGGCATTTCAGATCGCCAGCGCCTTCCCCTCGCGAAAGTATTCCCGTCAGGTGGCTGAGCCTGAGAATTTCTCGTTGTATCACGTCCTGCATGTTGATGGGGTCTGGAGATTCTTTGCCAGCGTGCCAGGAATCCCCCCAGGGTTGCGAACTTGCGGCGGTCCACGCGTGTGGTTAACACGAGGCACCGCCTTCAACACCCTGTTCAAGGGGGCACCGCTAAGCCGAAAGAACCATGATGGAAAGAAGATGCACTGTGTCCTTGGCCAGCTGCACCCCTGGGTGTGTAGATGCGTATAGCCGGGTCTACCGGTCGGTGTTGAACTGGTGATAATGAAGGCGTCTGATAGGTCAAATATCAGAGCGGCCGCACTCCCTACACCGAGTCTCCAAAGACTGAGCCAACATTTTGCTTCTCGAGCAGCGGGTCAGCTTCACCCTGACTCGCGATGAATGAATCCCGTCCAACTTCCAAGTTCTTTTTGTTTGTAGACTGATTTGCGGGTATCGAGCCCTTTCGAAGGACAATGAAGGTTGCATCACCGATGATGGGAACATAAGAAGTCATGGCTGAGTATGGCTCGCCATCAACCTATGGCAACGGCCTCAAAACATGCTGTCTAGCCGAATTACCACGACGTACGGATAGTGTACTAGGGATTAATATCCGTACATCACAACAATATCCCACCGTTTCGAAAGGGTTACTTCCTCTTTTCCCATTGATACAACGGTGAGCGCCGTTTGAACGTAGGGCTAGACATTCGTGGACATTGTAGCGCATGGTTGGTCATGCAGACCGTCCAAGAGTTTGTAAGGTTGTCCAATCACAGGGTCGAGATTTGAATTCTCCAAGCCATGCAGCCTGCTCATATCCGGGGGATTGGCATTGTCTCCAGCGGCAACCAGGACGCAGGGCCGGGAGGCTTTCTCATTTCGATAGCGATGCCTCGATGCCTTGCCAGGTTATGATTGATGATATCTTGCTTCTGTCAACAGTATCGTGCCGCGTGTGAGGTAGCAATGCCGGTTCATGCAACTGAGAAGACAGGTCTCACTTGCGACCACGGCGCGCGTTGACTTGCTGGTGATGCGACGCTGTTGACTATCGCTCTAGGCTTGGTGCCCAAGACATGTGCTTCGAGGTCGTCGTTGCTGAAAACCATGAACTTGGAAAGCTGGATGGATGGTTTGTTGGCTGCATGACAGCGATGGCCCTGGATGCGTGCCCGGATCTCACCTGAGTGGATTACGAATTCTTGATTCCTGGTAATTAGTATCCGTACTGCGTTGGCACGGATGATCCAGCCTTCTGACCCCTGAATTGACTGAGTGGCGAGGGCCAGACATGGTTTGAGAACTCTTGACGGGCCACGAGAGCACCGAGCGCGTCGCAGCTACTCGCGAACCGTGAAGGCGAAAGTCCACTAGGATCTCTGCATTATGAGCTCTTCCTCCAGATTGCAGTGCGCCTGGCGTAGGTGGAGGATTCCTAGACCAGCACTTTGTATCCGCTTTCAAAGCCTGTATGAATACCCGTAGGCTGAAGAGCACATGTTTGAATTGCAGTGGCAGAAGTCTAGGAGGGAACACAACTTCCCTGCCGGAGGTGAGCCGTGATCCGAGACAACGAGAGAGTTGAAAGCAACGCGCCTGATAATGTTTGGTTTGTGTGTGAAGCGCGTAGGAGAACCATTATCCGGACACACAGCTAGCCGTCCAGACTTCAGAGAGTGTGGAATTGTTTCCTGTGTGCCAGTCATGTTTGGCCGGTGGACCCTTTCTGCTCTAGATTACCCTCGGGGGTGCTGCTAGTCTAGATGACAGAACTGAATTGAGAGAGGCATCTGGGCACTGTATCTGGGACGGTGCCTCGGAGAGTGGAGTGTGCGGTATTTCTCTTCCTCCGCTGCAATCTCATCCAACTTCCAAGTCGGCAGGAGATGAAAATGCAGTATGCTCATATTTGCAGTACGTATCCGTACAGCTTTGTTTTTGCTGGGCCTTGCGGCGGGTAGAGACGATAATGCCAAAGGTGAAAATGCCGCGTTTGGCTAGGTCCTGGGCTCCTGGCAAGCCACCGCTATATTGACGAATGGACGGTGACACTGGTGGTCACTGATGAGCTGCAGGAATGAATCTTGGTGCAGTGAAATTGGAAATACGTATTATGTTTTGGTACGAACATCCGTACTTTTTGACAAGGTTTCGACCGCGTGGCCCGAAGAGGTTTAGGAATTGCCTGCCACGTTTGCTGGAAAATGTTGATCAGGGTAGCGGGATGGAGTTTGAGATAGGTACTCATTAATGAAATCAAGAGGCAGCCTCGTCTCGATGAAGCCAACTGGATATACGAACAATTGACTGCGCGTCGCACTGGATGTCGCATCCTCAACGCTCGGTGCGGCTTAGCTAAGGCAATACGGATGTGACTCTGCAACGGGAACACTGCGTACTCTGGTCAAAATAGGTGGTGCCGGAGGCCATGCTCCCGTGGCAAGCCGCAAAGATGAAGATGGTTGTACGAATACATACGAACAGCTGGCCTTGCCTCGCTTACGAGTCACCGGTGGTGTTTCCAACGTGTCGAGATCAGCGTTGATCCCATCCATGATCCATCTCATCCCGGGCGGGCCTGGCGATGAGAACCGTAGCAATGGGCCGAAGGTGAGGCAAATGCGAGGCACAAGGAGCGAGACCTCTCAACGCCTCACCACGGCCAATATCCGCCAGGCGCTGGTCGTTCAATGCGTTAGTGGTCGGTATGGTGACGGTGATTTGTGAGTGGGTGCCCTGCCGTCGTCATAGCCTGCCCAGCAAACTGGGAGCCCGGGCTACCGGGCTGGGGGGTGATTTTGGCTGGGGACGATAGGCGCAAGCTCAGACTCGCACTCTAAGAAGGACAAACTGTGTGCTGCCCGTCTTTGTGACCCTCGGGCGGCGACCAGGCCGCAGAGATCACCCAGCAGATCGGATGATGGGCACAGTCCACCGACTCAGACTGTCCTTGCCCATTGCAGTCGGAATTGCAGACCAAGTGTGATGGGCTCTAAACTCCCATTCGCCGAACCCCGAATTAAGAAAAGGCCATTGCCCAGAGGCAAGAGACGGAGTCACGGAGAGCCCACGGCAGAGACGCAGAGAGCAGAGAGTGCCCAGTGTCACATTGGTGCTTGCCTGCCCTGCCCTTGCCCTTGGGGCAGCTGCATGTGTACTGTGGATGACTGCGAAACCAAACTGCTTGAGTATGGATGCTTGTTGCTAGGTGTCCGTAATTGCTATCGAAAAGACTAGTCCTCTGTCGGGCTTATGGCCATAGGCTGGGCTGCCCAGTTCGCTCTCAGGGATGGAGTGTGTATGTGGAAGATGAGGACCAGGGCGAAGCAGCCGCCAAAGGGGGTCGCGGGAATCGTCACTGGTTAGACCCAGAGAATCTCAGAGGTGCCGAGAGCTGCGACCAAGGCGGTCAGCGGTCAAGCCAAAGAGATGATGCTTGTCGGTGCTAGCGGAGGGGGAAAAAGGTGCCTCACAGGTTGCCTCGGTGCGTCTTGTTGATACGAGTACCTGCTATAGCCGCGACATCCCAGCCTCCTTGACCCATATGCAAGGTACAGGCGACTGGCATAAATTGCACAAGGCTAGCCCAGTACTCTGTAGTACATCTAGAAGCCCTGCGAGACTGGGTCATCCCATTCTCAGGGAACGCTAGAGCCGAACCGCCATTAACGACTTTTTTTTTCTTGCGCGCCGAATGACCTGTTGGCTTTTGTTTCTATGGCGCACCCGGGGGTGTGAGGGTTGTGCTGGTTACTCGATCCGCATAGAAATGGGAAGGGAGACTCGGGATGATTCAAGATGATACGGATGCCTTGGTGTATGTTCGACAACTGTGTTATGCGTACTATGTACTCCGTAGACGACGTCGTCGCCGTGGCAAGTTGCTTCGTCGTCAGGTAGACCAGATGCAGATACGGCAGACTATTGATTGATTGTCATTAGTCGTCACTTGTGCTCGTGTGCCGGACGACGGATGGCTATGGAAATCAGATTGAAGCTGCCACTGATGGTAGGTATTGTGAGCAGTCATTGTTTCCTTGTGGATGAAGCCTATCTGCCAGTCAGCTTTGCTTTTTCTCATTGCCATTGGTTCTCTCACGTGCATGCCATGCTCTCGACTTTGCTGCAGTCTCCGCGTCTTGATTGATCCCACGACGTGATAGGGAGAGGACTCGAGATTTGTACTGTTAAGTGATTGGTGGCTTGCAAGAAGGCAGTCAATGATACGGATACAGCGTAGCGTCTCCTGTCAAAGCCGGTCTCACCTCTCTCGCTGTGCCGGTCTTTCTGGTAGGTACACCACCGAATTGTTCATATTCTTCCATTTCCATGACGAGAGATTCGAACTTTTGGCTGCTCTGTGCCGTGGTTGTGTTTTAGCGTTAGTTTTACTCAAGAGACACCACCAACTTCGGGCCATTCAGACGTGCCACCCCAGGCAGTGCTCTGGACCCCACACGGTCCGCTTTGATTGGAGGAAGTAGTCAGGCAAGACTGGCCAGGAAGGTCAGGTTTGAAGGAGGGTGGCAGCCAGCCATCCAGCAGCCAGGCATAATAACAACAGAGCAGGAGCCAACCAGCCAACCGGCCCAGGAGCAGGAAGGAGCGTGGGAGCAGAGGGAGGCAGGAGCAGCGGGAGGCAGGAGGGCCAGACACCGGCCAGCGCTCCTGCAATGTATGAGTGCCAGGAGTGAGGTGCAGGCAGGTGCAGGGCAGGTGCGATGCTGCAGGTGTGGCCCACCCCCTGCCTCCTGTCTCCCGTACCGCCCTCCTGAGTCCTGAGTCCTGAGTCCTGGCCAGTGGCTCCTCCTCCTTCGGTCCTTCCTGCCTTCGGGCTACTGCTTCCTGCGCTGCCTCGACTGTCTCGAAGGTGGTCTCTCCCTCCTTCCTGCCCTTTTTGCCGCCTACGTCTCCTGTAGTCCGTCCTGTTCTCTCCCGCGCCTGCCTCATTATTGTTAAGCCATAGATGAGTCCCTGCCACAAGTTGCAAGTGGCCCTTGCACCTGCACCTGCATCCAAGGCACGGATACACCTGCAACATGTTGCTGTCCTAGTCATGTCATTGTGGCTGCCCTGAGGCATTTCAACCCGACTGCCCTCCTTCCACGAATGAGAAGGCTAATGAAAGGCAGAGACAAATGTGCAGCATCGGAAATCTTATGCTGGAAGAGGCCAATTATGTTGCTGCCTCAGACAGCAGAGTTCACTCATCCAACACCACCACCACCTTGATCCAAGTTCAACACTTCAACACAAACATACTCAAAAAGTGGTGAACGCAAGTGAAATCCATCCATGCATCAAAATGGAAGTGAGTGCGTGAGGTGTATGATGGCGGTTGGCAGTCCAGTGGTCCACCCACCCAGCAGCACTTTCTCTGGACTATCACCAAATAACGGCCAATGACTGGTCGATGCCCAGTTCCTTCCCCCTACAGCGTGGCCCCCCCCCCGGTTGCTTCGCAGCAGGAGCGGTGTCGTGTCGTAGACTCATGGAAGGTGAGAGTGGAGCCGGGAGCAAGAGTGTCCCCTTCCCTCTTTGACGTCCAATCTGAAGATTGAAACCCACACTCGTCCTCAATCATCCGGTGCCACCCTTTCTAGGTGTCCTAAAACGGGGGTCGGGAGGTACGTATCGATCCCTCGCTTGTCCCGATGACGAAGTACCTCCGTACCTTCTTTTAGCGTCGTGGTCCCGTCGGAGCCAGTCACCCTGTCGTCTCCACGTTCGATCCAGTCCAAGACCCGCCCATGTTTTTTTTTGCTTCCTTTTCTCATTTGATCATCCATCATGTTTTTATTTTAATTTTTGCTGCACGCATTTTTTCTATACTGTCCTCGAGCTTGTAATTCCAATGCACCATGTAATTCCGTGTCTGGCTCTCACCACCGAAGTGAGCCGGGGGTGCCATGGGGCAGTTGCCAGTCATTCTCTTGCTTGTAGCACCACTCTTCCCGTGCGCCTTCATCCCCGTTGCCAATGTATCCCCCATTGCTCTGTTGTCCACGAAGTACTCGTCACAGTCTAGACGGCGAGGGGTCCCTAGAGCCATTCAGACATGGCACTGCCCATCCCACGAGCAGCGAGACGTAGGTATGGAGTACATACCTATCCGTACACTATCCGAACACTGCTGCTCACAAGCGGTCATTCCTGTGTTGAGGTGCCCGTATCAGAGTACCTAAAGATGCCCCGTTCTACTCCATACTCTTGCCTCAAGTACTCTGTGCTGCCAGCTGAACACTTTTAATCCCCTCCCCGTCTCGTCTCGTCTTGTATCTCTGAGGTGTACATCCAAACTGGACAAGCTGCGCTTGGGACCTCTGGTGTGGACAGAATACATGATACCTACTGCGTAATGTCAGCAAACGATACCTGCGAAATATTACTGAACCGTCAACCGACACGATGTTCTATTCCTCAATTCACCTAGTGTCCAGAAAAGGTGGGTGGTGCTTGCTGCAGCGTGTGAGTTTTTTTTTTTCCAATTCCCTCCAGGTCCGCTCCTGTTCTTCTGGGCTGGTTCCTTCACGACGGTAGGGAAGTATTGAGATACTTTGCTGGAGGTACTTCGTACACTGACTGAGGTGCACCGCACAGAGTATGGAACCGATGGGTATCCACTTTGCTGCCGGGCTGTCCACTCCGTCACTGTCACCCCGTCCTCTTGGTCCTCCTTCCTAGCCCCTCAAAGTACCCGTTACCGGCTTTTTGCCGCACAGGTACCGGTCTCTTCCCAAGGAACAAGGTACCACGGCCAGGTACCGGACTCGTCTGAGCTACCTGAGCCCTGGGTCTTGAGGTACCTATCCGCACTCTGTAGACCACCCGACTACTGGGCTGCTACCGCCCCTTCCACCACCCCTTCCACCCTTCCCTCACTCAACTTCGCCCTCTCTCGCCTCCATTCACACGCACGCCGCCATCATTCCTCTCTCCACTTTACATCCTCACCCCCGTCCCCATTTCACTCTCCCCATCTCCATCCCATCCATCCCAACCCGTCCCACCCATTCTCACTTCTTGAGATTCTTCTTGTCCGACTTTATTCCTCCTTCTCTCTCCTCCCCGAAACCTTTTTCTCTTCCCAAACCTCCGAATCCGCCGTATCACGACGAAATTCCCTGTCCTCGACTCTGCACGATATTTCCATCCAAAGTCGTCGACAACCCAGGATTCAGGTTCTCATCCCTCCTCTCTGCCTCTGCACGATATTGTCGAATTCGATTGCCGCCTCTCTACAACAACCGCCCGCCTGCCACTCCCATACAGGCCGACTACGTTTTAGGTGCACGACACTGAGCAAGAACATCACAAATCGAGTAGACTTGATCGCGTCTGCTGCTCGACACTTGGAACACCTCCAAGTTACACCGTCCTTTTCGACTTCATACACCTGTTTACGGTCCCCTTCCTCAAGGTAAGCTACATTCCCAACACTGCGAACCCCAATTCGTCCAGAGCCACCCCGGAGAGCCTGGTACACGAGCTTCGTCCAATTATTCGCCCTCGAAATTCGAACAAATTTCACGAGCGGTATCGACAGGAGGCATGCCTTCGGTATGGTCTCGAGACGTTCCGCCCATGTGCTCCGATCGAATCGGCCACTGTCGACGGCCAGCCCTTGGCTCCAAGCCCTACAGTCCCAAACGGCCACATCCAAGCAGCAGCAAATGTTTCCTCCATGCTGGGTGTGCTGGAGCTACACAATGGCCACTGCATTGGTTGACCACAGGGGACCCCCTTCTCTGTCGCTGTCGCCTACGTCGCCTCCCAGCATTTCCTCACTTTAATACCGGCCCGCCACTATTTGACGCATCATTCGACGAAGCTTGTGTATCAGACTCAGGCACAGACAGTCAAAGTTTTTTGATTTCCTGGGTATTCTCGCTGACCATTCACCAAACAGGATAGAGCTGCGGCTTTCCATTTGCACACCTTTCTTCGTCCCGTCTATCGCGGCCCTTAGAACTCCTCTGACGCCCTCGACGACCTTTCTATCTGTTCAAGCATCCTTTTCCCGAGTCAGCCATCACTGCATCTCTTCCCCCGCCCAAGATACATATCTCCCGCTGGGTCCTTTAGCCATCAACTAGCGATACGACTGCGCCTCTTTCATCGACTCGATCTCTAGACGTCTTGTTTCTCCCCTCGTCGCGATTTAAACCCTTGATGGCTATTCGCAGTCAGTAAGGGCTCGTGTCACCATCCCTCTCACCCAACCGACACACCGACTCCATCGGCCTTGGACATCCATCGCTAGCACGACGCGGCATTTCTCTCACTGCTAAGTGTCTCTTTCGAGTACATCGAGCAGTCCCCCCCACCCGACAAAGATCTACGTTCGATCTTCGTCGGACTCCTCTCAATACCGCCATCATGCCCGGAGGTGTCTGTGCCGTCCTCGACTACGAGGTCGACCAAATGGCCGAGTTCGTTGCAGAGATGGCTACCCGCGTTGTTATGCCGTTGTCGACCACGGCCGTCACGCCCCCGTTTCGCAAGTTCGTCTCGCAGATTCTCTCATCGACGAGACTGCCCAAGAGCACCATTCTCCTCGGCATGAACTACCTGGCGAAGCGTGTCAACACCCTCAAGCAAAACAACCCCTCGTACACTGTTCCCGAGGGACAGGTTTGGCGCATGCTGACCGTGTCCCTCCTGCTTGGAAGCAAGTTCTTGGACGACAACACCTTCCAGAATCGTTCTTGGTCTGAGGTGAGCGGCATTCCCGTCGCCGAGCTCAACGCTCTGGAACATGAGTGGCTCGAGCAATCCGGCTGGCGTCTTTACGTCAACTTGGATTACAGCGCGGACTACAAGGCCTGGCTCACCAGCTGGGACGAATGGAAGGTCCTCAAGGACCAGGCTGCGGCAAGAGTCACTCGTGAGAGACTCGTCCCCGCCATCGACACCAACATCAATAACAGATATGGTGGACGTTCCTCCTATCATACGTTTGTTCAGCAGCAGGCGGCTGAATACGAGCGCTACGAGGCTATCAAGCGCAACGAGCTGGCTCACCAGCAAGCCTACGGTGGCAACTGGAACTGGCAAAATGCGCCGCTCACTCCTCCCGATTCTGGCTACGGCACGCCCGAGTACATTAATTCAGCCACCTCTGCCAACGCTCGCTACAACGATTGGTTCTCCCAGGCCGCTACCACGGGCCAGTGGAACACTCGCTACCAGCAGCCATCGCATAACTACTATGGCCACCGCCACAACCAACAGAACTTCCCTGGACACTATGGTTACCAGCAAACCATGTGGGAGCATGGTGTTGCGGAGTGTAGCTGTGCGAACTGCGTTGGTCCTGCCAAGGCGTCTTCGTACTTTGCTCACCCCACCTTTGGCCAGCCTGTAATGGGCTAAAGTTGTGGCAATATCTGGCAGACCCACTCAATCGTCTTACGAAACTGGAAGGGAATTTTGCTATCGGAAAAGTTTGGGAGGTCTAGCGTCACCGGAGACGCAGACTTTGTTTTTTTCTGGCATGAACGATACATTTGCATTCTTCAGATACCCTCTCACGACGAGAACCGAAAGAAGCGGTTATTTGACCGAATGGTCCACACGTCGGCATTCGACTTTACGACACGGGCACGTTTGCCCCCTTCGATACCATCGCTACCATGCGCGATTGACTTGGCTACTAGATTGTCTCGCAGCCACAATGCGTTTGGAGGTGGATGGCTACGACGCGCGGCTGCGACCCTTAATGACATATTTCTTTAATTTTCCCCCCCTGGTATACGGATAAATTCATTCCTGGCGTTTCAAGGTCGCAATTTGCGATCCCCACGGAGTTTTCATTTCAATAGATCCCTTGGCTGTGTGTTTTTGGTGTGATGGTGGCGGTCCTCTATTCGGATTCGGCATTCTCTCGATTACTCAATTTTCGTACGCCGGCTTACATCTCGACTGGTCATTCTCCTGCGTCGGCTATGGTGCTACCAAACGATAATGGCCCCGCGACCGCAGGTCCACGAGTTTCGAATCCCGACCACCCTACGATGACCCATCGCCAGCGACATCCATTTCCTTTGTGGCACGCCAAAGAGACCACCTTGTTTTCCTGTAATTCAACCTGTTTCCGGCAACAATCTGGCTTTCTGCCCCGGCTCGTATTCTGTCTGCGAAAGGCGGAGATTTTAGCTCTCAATTCGACAAGACCTCATGGTCAATGGCGCCAGCCTCGTCGGCGCTGCCCCAAAAAAAGACGACGTGCATCAAGTAAAGGGACATAGGATCACATTTCACTTTACTGGCTGGCTTTGCGCGGGCATACGATTTTCTACTTGCGAGAACGAAAAAAAAGGGAGACTCAACATGGAGAGAGGTGTTCTGCATTCATGTTTACTGGTCAAAAAATGGGAGGCAAAGCCTTCAGGATGCGGGTATGGAGTCTCTTTTTACTTTTTACTTTGTTTGTTTGGCATTTCTTGTTCATTCGGCACACTGGCCCGTCTCATTGCCCGGAAGGCACAATGCCTGGGGGGCCACTGCTGTTTCTACGCCTTTTTCTGTTCATGACATTGTTAGACGTTTATTTCTTTTTACTTTCCCTTCATGCCAACTTTTACCGGCATCCACTAGAGTGTTTGGGATCGGGGTTGGAGACATTCAGTTTATGGCAAGGCAGGTCATCTGTTCTTCGACCCGTGGATGGTGATGGGAGTGGTGGTTTTACGGATATGAACCCAACGAACAAGAAAGACGTCGGGACTGGGGCTAGTTTTGTATGTCGCCCAGTGACCGCTGGTCAAATAGGCACATCGCCGTGGGTATCGGGTACGCCATGATGTGAGCTGCATCAATAGCAGGATTGGAAAAGTCTTCCTGAAAGGACGAGATTGGAAAAGGAAAAAAAGGCATGGAGCACACAACGGCATCGGCATATCCGTGGGCGACGACAAAGACATGGCCTACTTAGTGAAGACACTACAGTCCTAGACAACTAAACAAAATAACAAAATATGATGAAGCAAACATACCTGCCTGGCCTTGGGGAATTCTTAAATGTGAACATTTCCTATCTATGCCGTCTTTCTGACTTCGAGAAGCTCAGGTCTCGTGAGGAATTGGGTGATGACTTTGAGTGATGGTAGATGACCTGGAGACCCAAGTGGCCAGCCTATTTTCAATTGGATTGCTGCCCCACTCTAAAGAGGGCAGTGACTTTCTGCTCCCTGATTCGCCCATTTGCCAACTTCCTCCAACTTCTCAACGTCGACCTCGGCCTCATCAACTAACTCACTTGAGACACTCACCCACCCACAAACGTCTTCTCAAATCACACCTTCCCTACTGGATTAGAGAGAGACGCTATGACACTTCGACTTTGAGTACCATTCTTTGACTGGACCCTTTGCACCGTTTTCCTGAAGCCCGACTTCAATCTGAGTCTTTATCGAACGCCTCGTTTCCCATAAGACGGCTGATTTGCTACCGAGCGCTCGGCTGTACGAGGTAGCCTTACTTACCCCAGACAAACAAACAAGAAAAAAGTCGGCAAGACCCGCCCAAAAAAAAAAACTCCAGGAGGAGAGTATCTCTTCAAGGGCTCTGACACGAAAAAGAGCTGCTTTATATCAATTTCAAGCAGCATATCCAACCCGGTCGTTATATACTCTTTTCTCCCCTCTGTGAGACGAAGGGAGAAATTCAACTTCCATTTCAGCCACAGAAAAGGAGGTTCAGGGATCGACGTCTGGTGGTATTACGTCGGTTGAGGAGGACCCGAAAAGTGAGGAGGCGGGACAAGGTCACAGGAAAGATGTCGAGGTTCGTATCAGCGGGGGCTATCAACGCCGAGACGGGCGAGGCCGTGGCTCA
This sequence comes from Colletotrichum acutatum, assembly GCF_030867785.1. NCBI lineage: Eukaryota > Fungi > Ascomycota > Sordariomycetes > Glomerellales > Glomerellaceae > Colletotrichum > Colletotrichum acutatum. The sequence goes on from NW_026849071.1 coordinate 65,374, forward strand.
AGACACGATGACCACCACAACCACTACCAATGCCGGTACTACCGCTGCCGCCGCCGGATCAGCGCCGAAATCCGCCGCCGAAGCCAAAAAGAGCGCCGAGTGGGAACTCGTACAGAAAGAGCTCGACGCCGAGCGTAAGAGGCGGGAAGAGGCGCGCGTGAAGTCCGTCGAGGGCGGGGAGAAGAGTCTGTACGATGTCTTGCAGGCGAATAAAGCCGCGAAGCAGGCTGCGTTTGAGGAAGCGAATAAGATTCGGAACCAGTTCCGCGCGCTGGACGATGATGAGATTGATTTCTTGGATGAGGTTAGGGCGAGTAAGAGGGCTGAGGAGGAGAGGGTTAGGAGGGAGACGGAGGAGGGGCTTGTTGCTTTTCGGAGGGCGCAGGGGGGTGGTGCGGGTGCGGGGGTGAAGAGGGCTGGTGAGGGTGACGAGGAGGAGGGGGGCGAGAAGGGGGATGAGAGGGATGGTGAGGGTGAGGGTGGTGATGGGGAGTGGGCTGTTGGGCCGAGGAAGAGGAGGAGGAAGGAGAGGGAGAGGGGGTTTGGAGTGAAGAGGGAGAAGGGGGATGAGAAGGCGGAGGATGAGAAGAAGAAGACGACGACGGGTGAGAAGGCTGATGCTGAGAAGGGAGCTGCGAAGAGAAGTTCGACTGGAGCTGCGACTACGGCTACGACTACGACTACAGCTGCGCCTGCGCCTCCGCCGGTGAAGGGCAAGCCGAGTCTTGTTGCGTACGGATCTGACTCGGACGACGATTGAGGCGCTTACAACACTTTGAGATAGTGGCATCTACACTCGCATCTTGACAGGATACTGGCAAGACGGGCGGTGCCACTGCTTAGCTCTAGATATTGATATCTACATTAGCTGATACACTCTTCGACTACATCTCACAATACGAGGGACTGAACCAGAAGATAAGAGAGCAAGGTTATGAGGAAGAAACAGAGGAGTGTACAGTAGTATTCGTAACAAGCGGAGGGCTTCATGGCATTATTTTGGCCAGTGAACCCCTAGTCTATGATGAACCTCCCGCGCTCTAGTCCATGCAGCGAAAGGGAAGAAGATACATTGAAAAAGCAAAAGATAAAGAACATCAAGCTAGAATTACAATATGCTGTGAGCCCCTTTCCCAGTCGCTTTCTGTAGAGCTGTGTGGGGTGGTGGTCAAGATAGTTATACATCGTTTCCTTTTTCAACTCTTCTCCTTCATTATCCAAACGGAATCAGGGGCAGATAGAGTGAGAGGGGAGACTTTTACTCATCATCAATGTTTCCAACATTGGGCCCCTTGCGCTCCTCCCCCTTGACGACACTCCACCCCCACGAGCCCAAAGACCGCAGCGTGCCCTTGATCCAGCCCTCAATCTGCGTCTCGGGGATCACAATCCCCTTTGCGCGCTCCTCGTCCTCGGCCCGGATCTCAAACCGCCGCATGCGCTGCGCGATGCGCGGATCAATAACCATGGGCGAAGCCCAGATACGCTCCTTGGTCTTCTCCTCCTCGTCGGCCGTCGCTTCGTCGACGGGCTTCCAGACAGATTTAACCCAGTCGCGTTCCTCGTGCGCCAGGGCGCGCTGTTGTTCGTACGGCGTGGGCGCGGAGTCCTGTGCTGCGGCGGCCTCGGGTTCGGCGTCACGGTATTCGCGGGCGTGAGCGAAGCAGGCGGCCGCGACTTGGCGGCCTACGTCGTCTGCAAGCTGGCGGCGGTTGAAGAAGCGGCCCATGCGGGTGAAGGTGCCGGCGAAGCCGAGGAGGTGGGGGAACTGGACCGGTTCCGAGGGGGAGAATTCGGCGGGGAGGGTGGAGGGGAGGTGGGAGGCTGAGTAGTCTGCCGTGGTGTTGTAGGGGACGGGTTGGCGGGGGCGGTCTGATTTCTTCTCTTCTTCCTTGGGCTTTTCTTCCTCCTTCTTTTCTGCCTCGCCGGCACCGCCCTCTGTTTCTGTTGATGTAGAGTCTGATGATGCTGCGGGCTGCTCAGGGGTAGAGACTACCTCGGGCTTGGGAGGCGGGTCGAGGGGACCGAGCCAGCCCTCGTGTAGGCCGCGGATGTACTCCTTCCACGCGTGCCGCCCGATAACGATGTCGCCTCCGGGACCCTCGAACTCGGGTGTGTTATTTTTGGCGCGGATGGCGTCGCGGATATTCTCCTCGGTGGGGAGCAGCTCGACCTCGGGCCTCTCCTCCCTGCTCCTGCGCCTCCGAATCTTCTCTGCCACGGCAGCGCGGACATCACCTTGCTGCCGGCCCTGGACAAACTCCCAGTCCAGGCCAGAAGCGGCGAGAATGGGCTTCACGTACTCGATGAAGTGGTCCTGCGCGACGCGCAGGCCATCGCCGGGCGGGGAGGCGAGGATGACGGTGAGTTTGCGCGGCAGCTGGGAGGGATCGGTGACGGGTTCGCTGGCGAGCGGGGAGACAGCGGCGGCCCAGCGGGCTGTGGCGCGCTTCTTTTCGCGCTTGTCGTAGATGATGGCGGAGGAGATGGCGCCTGTGAGGGAGAGGAAGATGAGCCAGTTGCGGGAGGGGAGGCGTTTGGGAGGGCCGCGGAGGCCCATCATTTGCCAGACTGGGTTTGGTTTCGCGGCTTTGTAGCCTTCTGCGGCGGATGTGGCTGTCGTTGTGGTTGTGGTGGTTGCTGTCGCGGGGGTAGGAGTCGGTGCTTTCGGGGCCGCCTGTAAGATGCCATTGTCAGTTTAAAGGTTCGTGATGGTGATGGGCATCATTGCTTGCTTACCTCAGGCGGCGTGGGGTTTGAGTCCGCCATTATGGGTGTATTAGAGAGATGGCAGTATTTAGAAGCTTCCGTACAGGATGATGTGGTGTCGCACTCAAGATGCGATTATGAAAACGGTGGCTCGCAATGCCTCGAGATGTCCTACCTCAGGCCAGGAGAACGGGAGTGAGGTTTTTGGAAATTTTAGTCGCGATAAGAGCTTCGCCGAATTATCGGACCTATCTGTCCCTAAACGGCGTAGCGCCTGGTCAAAGCTGACCGCCTTCTATAAATGGAATAGTGCTTCTAGGGACCTACCGGGCGAGCTGTCACGGCATCTTCCTCTCCAGAGCCTCTTCTCCTACTACCCGATGGTGACAAGTTAGGTATACCAAGCTAAAGATGAATTTCACAATCGCCTAGGTTGGTGTACTGATAAGCCTTGCCATGCAGTCCGCTGAGATCCTAAGCCCCGGTGAAAGACTGCCCATGTGACGGGCGCTACACCGAGGCCCACGTTGGACCAGTTGTCTGGCGATCCCCGAAGAAGAGTGGCAGATCTTGATGCATGATCGACCTCTCTGTACAATGACAGCCCAGAACTCGCGATGGCAGGCAGCTGCATAGTGGATGGGGCGTCGTCGGGCCGTGGCCATTGGGCGACGATGGCAGCGAGCATGGAGCTCAATCATGGATCACTAGGTAAACCTGATACAGGCACAGGGCATCACTCGAACCCGGCGGCCGTCCTCCGACCAAGAGCTTCGTCATCCCAACCGAGAGCATAATGTGTGGCGGTGCGCTGAGCTTGTTGGTTTCTCCTGTGGTGCCCACGAGATTCCGCCATACGAGGTTGAACGTGGTGGTTTGGGTGACAAGCGTGAGACATTGGAACCGTGGACTGCGCGCTGTGGAGGTGAACACAGCGTTATCGACAGATAGAGATGGTGCCAAGGTCGCCAGGGTGCTGGTGACATGCAGCAGACCGCGGTATCGAAGATGGAAGAGCATGAATGCCATGCAGACGAGGACGAAGAGTGTAACGCTGCCATGTGCCACGGATGAGCTTGTGAGCTTGTTCCTGTGACGGGTGTGACAATCGTATACGATTTGGAGCGGATGCGAGCGGGGCGGCAGGCATTCAAAATACTATTTATTGCTAGAGCCGTGTCTCACGGCGGCTGTACACGGCCGACAATGCCTCGTGCCGATGCCGAGCGTGAGCCAAACTGTTGGGCTGGGTGGGTATGGTAGAAGACGACGCTGCCGCCTCCGCCGCCGCCGGAATGCTCGGTCACGAATGAGTTGGCAGTCAGCACACCTTAGCGGGAGGTTGACTAGAGTTGCTTTTTTGCCTCTAGCCATGAAGGGACCCTGTTAGAGCCTAGGGTCCAAGTGACGTGCGGATGCGGGCGAGACGAGACGGCGACGGGAGAGATGAACTGGGTGGAAGGGATAGCCATGCTTGTGGGCTAGGCGGGCAGGATGCGTAAGTGATGCGACCGCTTGAGCTTTCCGAAGGGTTAAACGGTTTGGCCATTCACAGACGTAGAGAAACAATCCGAACTTTCAGGTTAGGCTGTCCGCGTCCGGTTGATACCCAAGTAACCTTGCGGCAAGGCACTTGACATGCTCCGGTTGGAGAAGGTATTCGGCAAGATGCCGGGACGATGTTGCACGGAGAGAAGTGAAAAGCCAATCGCGGGGACAGAGACTGAAGACGGCGGTAGCACTTTGAGCAATGTTCTCAGGGTAGTATCAAGCCAATGCTGGATCTCAGTAGAGGTCTCAGGTGGTGTGTCTGTTTCCCGGTGAAGAGGGGCGGTCATCTGAAGACTGAGGTTGGATGGTGAGAGACGATTCGGAAACAGAGGCTTGAGATGCGGTAGTTGCATCAGAGTTTCCGCTGGCTAGGTACTCGAGGTCCCCGAGGGAAAGTCAATGACTGAGTCGAGTGAGTCGAATTAGAGCTTCAGCTCCGGGGGCTAGCTATAGCATCCGGGACCCGATACGTTGGCAGGCCGAGTGCCATCGTCCATGGCATGCGATGATGTCGAATTGGACGTTGAGTCTGGAGCATCAGGATGAAATTCAAGAGTCGGTGAAAAGAGGGAGAATAAGCGAGTTGTCGAGGTGCAAGTACTTTTTCATAGTACGCAGTGAGGCAAGGTACATGTCGGCGGTCTCCTGCCAATTGCTTAGCACATCGTCAGCGCCCCTCCTTTCTCGTTGTTGTTTCCCGCCCCGCACGTTTTGTGGATCTCGACCGATGATGGAGAAGTCTGGGAAGGAGCTAGAAATGCAATGCAGCAAGATGTAGACAGTGCATGCCATAGGTATTTACCAACGCGTTTTGAGTTGAAGCAATGCACATTCAAGACTGTAGTAAACAATATCTACGGATAGACTGCTAGAAAGTGCACGAAGTACCTAGCAAGTGTCATCTCACAAGGCATAAGGCCAGATGCCAAACCTCCAAGTGGAGGAGGTGCGGCGGAGGCATATCCAGAATCCCAGTGGATGCAGCTCCGACCCCACCTCACCCCGCTCATCGGCCACTCACAGCTCGGCATTGGTCGAATCTCAGGGGTACTTGGGGTCCAGCGAGGCCCCTCGACTTTCAAGGCCGCGGCGCCGCCCCCCGAGTGCCTCTAACCTAAGTGCCCCCCTCCCCTGAGTTCTCGGATCCCCGCCTCGCCTCAGGTGCTGGTAGTGTGAATTTGTAGTGCGTTGATTGTGGCAGGTGCGGCGCGGTTTCTCTTCAGGATTCCCTTCCCGTCACCCCGTCTGGTCTTGCCTTTTTGTTGCTGCAGCGGGCTGCGTACCTTCCTTCGAAAGTTAGGAGAAGGAACATCCTACGACATTGACGTTGAACCCAATTGCATCCCTTCCTTCCTTCCTTCCATCCAAGGTCTACCTGCCTTACCTTGAGTAATTGTTGATGGCGGAAGGTACTTGCTACCTACCTCGACCGACTCCTGCCTTCCCTTCCTGCACTCCGTGACTCTGCTCCACCTCACTGCCGGGGCCGCTTCGCAGGTGTCCGTCCCTCTGTGCAGTGTGCAGCGTGCACCCCATCACCCCTCCTTCCCCCTCCCCTCTCATTCTCAGACCGACCCCAATCCCAAGGCCTCCTCAAACCTGGAATCAGCCTATTCGTGCCTCCTTTGTACCAAGTCCTCGACCGCCTCCTCGTGTTGTGTGCTTCAGCAAAGTACAGAGTACATTCCAAAATACCAAACACCAAAAACTACGTTGTTCCATCCAAAGTACAGTACCTTACCGAGTGCCTCGCCCAACACCAGCTCTCCTGCCGGTCTCGTGACTTGGACCTCTCTCTCTCCCTCCTCGACACCTCGCCTTTTGCCAGCTTGACCTTTCCTCACCTCGCTCAAGCCACGAGGTGCTTCAACCTACCGCCTCCTCCGATTACTGTACACCGACTACACACAGCTAACTTCCTAGCTTCGCCCGGCAGTCGTTGTTCTTACCTGCACTGTTGGCACCGGGGAAATTCCACCCCTTGGAGCATCAAGCCCCTCTCCGCCACCTTTGCACCTCTTTGCTCCATTGGCAAAGCGTCCTATCAACAAATCCTCGCCTCCCACCCCTTTTTTTTTTTGCTGGTGAGCATACAGATAGACAAACTAGCTTCCTCGACCGCCTTTACACTACACTTACTCAACTTGCCAAGGTATGTGGTGATACTCCAACCTCCAGATATCATAATCTTCACATCCTGTCCTGCCTTACCGACCTTACGTCCCCCCATCCCTGGCCTCTCCTCTCACTCACTAGGGCACGCACTTACCATTCATCAAGTTCCAGTGGGTTTGCGAGGACCTCCCATCCACTCATCCGCCCACCGCAATCTATTCTTCTCGACTTCCGCCCCGGGGGACGACCCCAATCCATCCAACCACCCGCCTTGACCCTGCGCACTGCGGCTGCAACCTTCCCATCTCCTTTAGCAGCCTCCCCGCCGTCTACCACTCTAGTCGTTGCCTCACTTCCACGGTCCGCTCGCCCATAGCACTGTCAATTAAACTGCCACTTTGCTAGTCGCCCGCACAGCCTGCGCAACTGCCAACCCCTACCCGCACACGACGTGCCCCCCCGAGTCAAGACGAAACTTCTACACAATGGAGGGTAATAATAACCGTCTCTACCTCAACATCGGTAACCAAAACGATCGTCTGGGTCCTGGCGGCGACCGACAGTATCCCACCACGCCTTCTACCTTTCCTCAGCCCGTCTTCCCTCACCAAGGCCAACAGCAGCAGCAGCACCAACAAGCAGGCGGTATGCAGCACCAGCAGCAGCAACACCCGGGGCAGCAGCAGCAACAGCAGTATGCGACCGGTTATGCTCAACAGGGCTATTTCCACCCGAGCCAGCAGCAGGGCCAATATCCTCCCCAGGGTCACGGCGACTATAATGCGGGCTATCAGCCTCGATCCAACACCCCGGGGACCAATGATCCCAATGTCGGTCTCGCCCACCAATTCTCTCACCAAAACCTAGGCGGCGCTGCTCGGGCATCGCCCTACGGTTCCCGTGGGCCCTCGCCCGCTCAAAGACCTCGCACTGCCGGTGCCTCGGGACAGACGCCTCAGGGTTACGGACACTATGCGACGCCGCCGATGCCGAACCAGCAAGCAGCTCCCGTCGAGGTCTTTGCTCCCGCTCCCGAGCGACTCTACGAGAAGTACGGCCCGAACGCCAACAACAACCAGAAGAAGTGTACCCAATTGGCCTCCGATTTCTTCAAGGACAGCGTGAAGCGTGCCAGAGAACGCAACCAGAGGTGAGTGCAGGACAAAGACTTGCCAGCTCGAAAGCCGCACGTGCTAATCTCCCGTTACATAGACAATCCGAGATGGAGGTCAAGCTTTCCGAGCCCGGTCAGAGCCAGCAAAGACGCGAGCAGATTTGGTCTACGGCCGGCCGCAAGGAGGGCCAGTACCTGCGATTCCTACGAACCAAGGACAAGCCCGAAAACTACAACACCATCAAGATTATCGGCAAGGGTGCTTTCGGAGAAGTCAAGCTGGTCCAGAAGAAGAACGACGGCAAGGTATACGCTATGAAGTCTCTGATAAAGACGGAGATGTTCAAAAAGGACCAACTCGCCCACGTCCGCTCTGAGAGAGATATTCTGGCCGAGTCAGACAGTCCCTGGGTCGTCAAGCTCTTCACGACTTTCCAGGACTCCTATTTCCTGTACATGTTGATGGAGTTCTTGCCCGGAGGTGACTTGATGACCATGCTGATCAAGTACGAAATCTTCTCTGAAGACATCACACGCTTCTATATTGCCGAGATTGTGCTTGCGATCGAGGCGGTCCATAAGCTGGGCTTCATTCATCGGTAAGTCAAACATTGTCTGTAAGCGCGAAGTCTGCAAAGCTGACAGGCTCAGCGATATCAAACCCGACAACATTCTGCTGGACCGCGGAGGTCACGTCAAGCTTACCGATTTCGGACTCTCGACCGGTTTCAACCGCTTGCACGACAACAACTACTACCAACAGCTGCTGCAGGGCCGATCTAACAAACCGCGCGATCGTAACTCTGTTGCCATTGACCAGATCAACCTCACTGTCAGCAACAGATCCCAGATCAACGACTGGCGTCGGTCGAGGAGACTGATGGCCTATTCCACCGTCGGAACGCCCGATTACATCGCTCCCGAGATCTTCACAGGCCACGGTTACACCTTCGACTGCGATTGGTGGTCCCTCGGCACCATTATGTTTGAGTGTCTGGTTGGATGGCCTCCTTTCTGCGCCGAGGACAGCCACGACACATACCGCAAGATCGTCAACTGGAGACAGACGCTGTACTTCCCTGATGATATCCAGCTTGGTGTAGAAGCCGAGAACCTGATTAGAAGGTGAATACGCCCAAGAACGGAGGTATTTCAGGATACTGACATGGAGTAGCTTGATCTGTAATACAGAGAACCGCTTGGGTCGTTCGGGCGCCCACGAAATTAAGCAGCACTCATTCTTCAGAGGAGTTGAGTTCGACAGCCTGCGTCGCATCAGAGCTCCTTTCGAACCTCGCTTGACTTCGGCCATCGATACCACGTACTTCCCGACCGATGAGATTGACCAGACTGATAACGCCACGATTCTCAAGGCTCAGGCCGTTCAGCAAGCCCGCTCGGGTGTGCCGGCGGTGGTCGAGGAGTCTCCTGAAATGAGCTTGCCCTTTATTGGATACACCTTCAAGCGGTTCGACAACAACTTCCGATAAGCGCGACAAACGCACTGTTTTGGTGGCCAGCTTATTGCGACTTGCCTCTCGATCTCGAGGATTACCGATATCATGCCGAGCAAGACGTGGAGATCCGGAGGACTAGGAGACTACTAGTGCTTCGCTAGTGACTCCGTTTTGCCTACTGCCAACCCAATACACCCAGATTCTTGTTTCACAAGACTTGCATTTACCGTTTTTTTGTTTTCAATCACTGCATACAGGGCGTTCACTCGCATCAAAGACACCAAGTCGCACAAATCATGTAGATGGGAGGGGGAAACCGATTTGTTGTCTTTCAGGGGGTATGTAGTCGAGACGGCCGCCAATGCTTAGAGTTTTCATTATGAGAAACATGATGAAGAAGACAGAGAGTAGGAGGACCGTGAGGAGGAGATGTCAAGACGTACTGGTAATGCTGGATCTATCAGTGATGTATGGCATTGTGGGATTCCGAGAGTCGTGATGACGACTGGCAATAGTGAGGTGGTAGATGCAATCCAGACGATGCATTTGAGAACAAGACTTGAGACTTGATGATTCGTGATGTTCGTGGTTGATTTATTGTAGGCTTTTGGTGGCTATAAACGGCATGTTTCCATGTGTATGCTGCCTTTGGGCAAGGTGGGTTCTTTGATCATAAACTTCTCACCGTCTTTTAATTCCACCGGGGCACAGGCTCAAAGTAAACTATAGGACCACCGCCTAGAAAGTGATAAACGACTGTTCCTTTCCTGCGGTGTCTTTAGAGACCAGGTTTCTTTGGGAAGGCCCCGTCGGGATTTCGGCTTTGCACTATTTGATAAAACTCACTTGTGGTCAGCTTATAGCCATTGCTGATGGTTCTACATTCTGTCTGTTTTGTCTTATGGTTGGTATTTGTTGGATAAGATGTCTTCATGGGAATCTCTGGATGTGCCTCAAGAAAGCTTTGCCATGAAGTCCTCAGCTCAGTGCCACGCCAAAACCTCTGTTCAAGGTTCATATCAGCTCGTCTATGTTCCTGTTCAAGGGACTGATGAGCAAAATCAAGTCTGATAAAAATTTTCCCTCAATCGAATTACCGACGCCCAACGCCATGATATGAAACCCGCTTATGTCACTGGAATAGGGCCATATGAGCCACTGCCGACCAAGTTGACCCAGATAACAACCGTTTGCTTCAATGCTGTCCAAGGCACGAACCCTCACCACTGCGGAAGGTCGTCTCCTGGTGATCCTTATATCTGAGCGAAGCAGGACTGACTTCCTGGTACGCCACAGAAACCCCTCCAGTCGTGTCGTTTTGTACAACCTTTTCCGACACCCGTTCCGCGAGAAACAATGCAACTTCTCCCTTCCTAACCGCTTTTACCTCCTCGTACCAGGCGCCGCAACATATCTCTCCTCCCGCTCCGACATGAACATGACCTGCAGCCAATATTCCTTGGCATCGGGATCCCAAAAGCTAAACTGCTTATCGTCGCGCTTATCCAGCTCGCGCGCGGGGATCTTGAACCCGCACGTCTCGTACGGCTCCGCCGCCACCAGGAGGTACTGGAAATTCTTATCCGGCTCCTCGATGCGCTGCGTGAAGGCGTTCATGACCTGCCACTTGGGCTCCACGTCGGGCGCGATATCCGGGTACTGAAGCTGGAACAGCAGTCCCTGCTGACGCGTGATCGGATCGCGAATCTTTGTAATCTTGTACCCCGGCCGTCCAATCTTGATCAAATTCCGCCTCGCCCCTCCCGCACCGAAGCCGGCACCGACGACGCCGACGGGTAACCCCGTCGCCGGGTCAATGTTTTGTTTCCCTTCCTTTTGTTCGCGGGCGGCGCGGCGGGCGAGGTTGGTCTGGTGCTTTTTGCCCTGGGTGTGGGCGAGGTAGGAGCCGTCGTTTTGGTGGACGGTGAGGCAGAGGCGGCACTCGAAGGAGCCGACGTGGTTTTTGAAAAAGTAGGGGTCCTTGTCGAGGTCGATTGTTTCGAGGGCGAGCTTGCGGAGGCGTTCGCGGCGGTCTGCGTTTGTTGCGCTGAAGGAGGCTACGCCGCCGCCGCCGAATTTGGAGCCGGCGCGGTTTTGGTAGTCCATCTTTGTGGTTTATGGGAAGGTGTTTACGATGTGGAGGAGAGTATTGGTCGTGGGGGTTTGGTGGCTGAGGATTCTTCGAGGTAGACCCTTTCGCTGAGAAGAAGTAAAAATCTTCGTTGGAGTTGGGTGTAGAGGAGTGGAAAAGGCGATGGTCTGGTTGTGGAAGGACCAGTATGGAAGGCTGGAAGCAACTAGATGGAAGTTGCGACAAGAGCTTGGAGTCGCGAAAAGTAAGGTCCACCCGACTGCTGTTCACCTCGGTGAATCCGATACCAAAGCGGAGCCAAAGATTCTCCGGCCATCTCGATATGGCCCGTGCACCGGTGAGCTCGGTCAGCTCCCGCTAGTTCACAACTTCACACGGCCCCCATCGACTTACACCAACTTGCAACACACAATAACCGCCACGGCTCCCGCACCCCTTTGTCGACATTTCACTTCCGGAACCTCCAGAATCCTGGCTTTCCGCTCGTTTCATTCGATCGAGGACTGTATTCTTCAACAATTCGGGGGCGTGGCGCAATGGTAGCGTATCTGATTCCAGTCCAGAAGGCTGTCCGTTCGAGTCGGGCCGTCCTCAATTTATCTTTTGCCTTTTTTACGACATGCTGAAGATCAGGTACCAGCGGCTTGGTACCTGTTGGCTCTGGCCTTATTGGAAGGGACCAGTCGGTTTGCAGTGAGGTCCATCGCTACTGGCCTGAATTCCTGGAGGGGGCCAGTGAAGCTTGGAGATCTGGTCAACTGCAAGGTTACATACAACCCAACGATGCTGAAGAAGTGGATTGATCCAACGTTCCTGCGTTAGGTTGTACGGGTAGCAACGTACTTCTGCCGGAATCCATAGAAGACACGCGTACGGGTACATTTATGCACGTGTGCAGACTTCCGTTGACAGCATTGGTAGCTCGATCCGTGGCTGGCTGTCTTCCGTTCTACGACGAATCCTCCAAGACCCTGGAATTAGGTTACGAGCCGAATTGCCGGCGAGTTGAGTCACAGTTTGTGGCGGGTTGAACCGTTGTTCTCAACGACGCGCCGAGTCTCGAGGGTGACAGTTTCGAGAGGGCCCCGAAAAGAGCTGATGGCCCGGAGTACATAGTACACCTTACCAAGAGGTCCTGCATCGTCTGGTGGGAAGCGCTCGCATCAAGTGGCTAAGCTTACTAGGGAGGGACATTTGTGCAACCCATCTCTGCATACTCTTGACCCCTCATCATGTGGGTGTGGCTAATCTGCTTCGCTGGCATACAGACGGCGACGAATCATCAGCACCCACACCACAGACTCTCCAACGTGTGTGTCTACGCCTGTCTCGCTGGCTATGAAATGCTTCGATGAAATCACCCGAGACCACTGAGTCCTGTCGACTGGACATGGACGCTCCCATAGGCTCTTCGCACTATGTTATAGCTCGTTTGGGAAAGAGGCGACAACCAGGGGTCTAAGCTCCAGATGCTGGTCTTTTTCACTAATGATGCTGGTATGACGCATAATCTACCCTGCTACGATAATGAGCAGCCCAGATACAGGTTTAGCTGGCTTCTCGTTACTGAGCGGGTCTAGCTGTTGATTGTCTTCTTCTGAGCCACGAACGAATAGCCAGGCAACGTAACATGACCTGGTGAGCCACACCAGGTCTCTCGTCGGTGTGGTTGCGTGGGTTTCCTGAACTTATCCTTCCCATACGTGAGGTCACCAAGCTTGAAGGCGTCAAGCTCGTGGGTGATCAGGCTCGCAGTTAACTGAGCTCAGAAGAAGCCAAACTTGGATGTATCCACACTTGGAGGTGACGGAACACAGTACATCAAGCTTGGGGGTTCCCGGTTTGGGAGTGGTAAACCTCAGAGGCAACCAATCCCCTAGGTAGCCAGCCCACAGGTAGCCAGCCCAAAGGTGCCCAAGCCAAGGTAACCAAGCCCACCGATATCGAAGCCCACAAGTAACCAACCCCAAAGGTGACCAAGCCCACGGGCAACTAAGCCTACAGGTAGCCGGGCTTGGAGTATATAATAGACGTAGATAATCCCAAAGTCAACTAAGCTCGGAGGTCGTCAGCAAGCTCAGACATCACGACTCCCACAGATAACCAAACTTGGTAGTCAAGCTCCGAGGCGCCCAGACCTCGATCATCGTATCTATACATAATCCAGCGAGTTACCTCGAAAGAAAGTTCTTTCCGATCATTGTGTAAGCTCTTCCTGCTCAGCCCGCATCCCGCAGTGTTCGCGGCTCTGTGAGCGTGGCTTTCGTTCAGCACAATCCATGATACCCTTGATACCTACTCAGCATACTTGACAGGGTCATTATCTTCTCTCATTTTCCTTGGTCTAGTCTCCTGTATCGATCGACAAGCTTTCGGTTTACCAGGCGCCATGGACAACAACACCGCCCTCTTTCGTTGGGCGCCACCACGAAATGTGAGATGGAATGTCATCGCTAGCTGTGTCACGTTTGGCAACTTCGTGAACAGTATCATTCGAACCTATCCTGACCTGGACACTTGCGACATCAACAACAGCGCACTACGCGATTTGTTCAACTCCGCCTTGCCGACCTACATTTCGGAGGGCTTCAGACACAGCACGACTCAGCAGATAGCATCCTGGTACTTGTCCGGCTGTGGGACAAATGCTACCTATGCTACTTGCGATACGCATCATTGCCTGAGCGCTGTAGCTTTCAAGCAAGCTATCTTGTCCGAGATCAAGAAGTCCTGGAATATGACCTGCATCAGAGAAGTGCGTTCTTCTCTGGGAATTCAAGGCAACGCTGACATTGCGGGCGTCGGGGTAAGCTACAGGCACGGGAAAGCATTGATTCCGAAGGTCTGACAAAGTTCTTCCGCACAGGTCATGGTCACTTTCTGCCTCGAAGCTTCCCTGGTCGTTGGGTTCTTGCTTGCGCAGGCCGTGGAGCAAGTCCATCAACGCAATTCCCGACAACCAAACCCATTCATCAAGTGCATTACCAACGCTTTCAAAGTAGTGCTGCCGGAGTTCTATTGGAGTTCTGTGCTCCTAAGCCTAGGCATGGTCATCGCCTCCCTCCTCACCGCTGCCGCTTCAGCAGGAGATGTACAGAGAGACCGGTTGAGACAGTGGAAGGCTGGCAAGGCATTCACTGTTTATGACACCCAACTTGCGGCGCTGGCGTCACTGTTCAGTATTCAGGCCACTTTCATGGCTGGTCTGATACTTCAGACCTCTGGGAGACGGAGACGCTTGTTGAATGTGGCTATTCTTCCTCTATTGGGGCTTTTTCTGGTGGTCCTAACGTATTTGACGATCAGTTTGGATGCACAGCTACCTGAAAATGTCATCATGTTGCACTGGAGCATGCTCCGAACTGACGAACTGGCCAGAGGGTTTCTTCAAATATTCACCGGTGTCACGATGTTTATGATGGGTATATGCGGTGTGACTGCTTTGGCGACTGCCTGGGCACGCAGAGGGAAAGCTAAACAAAAGGGAGCTTTGCCGGACAACCTTCTGAGGTTTGAACTTTGGACAGTGCAGACGATTTTGACTGCCCTTATGTTAGCGACGCTCGGCAAGTTCTTCGATTTCCGCAAGCAGACAATCCCCGGTAGCGCCGCAGGTGACCCGCAACTCGAATGGAGCTTTGGCCAAATTCTGGTTTTGACGACCTGGATTCCGGTGATGCTTGACATCTGGTATACGAGTAACGGTAAGTCTACATGTTGCTCATCGTCTCTGACTTGTACCGCCGACACAGTGTAGCTAATACGTCACACCAGTCGGGATAATAAGAGGCCTTGAAGTGCATATGCCTGGTGGTTTTCATGCAGTTACCGCGGCTGAATTCAAAAAGATCTTGCCACAAACGCATGATAAGAATCAGGGGTTAGAGCAGGAATCAAATGGTGTGCTACAGGGCAGCCCAAGTAATGGACGTGGAGAGGAAAAGTCTGCCAGTGATATTGAGGTGTAGGATCGCTTAGGATCGCTGTGGGCGTTTGTTTTGGTGCACAAGCCTCACCTTTTCTTATTTCTTTCTCCTTTTGTTCCTGGAACGTTTGTATCATAGACTCATTTCCCAATATATTCGATGAAAACTTAATGGTTACCGAACCTTGTCTTTTCAACCTCGTCTTTTTCACTGAAACCGGTTGCTTGCCTCTTGAGTCCGAAGTACTCTGTTTGTGGACTGTGGTGCAACGGAAGACCAAATCAAGGCCTCATACAGTCTTCTTCTTACTGCCAGCAACCCTTAAAACTCCGACGTCTCTCCCCCAGATAACAGCCAGCGCCGCGCCGCCGGGCCCAACAACCGCACTCCACACTACCAACTTTCCCAGGTCCATTACAACCTGCCCGAGGCCCTTCGTCTCGTACGCCAGGTAGGCAATCCAGCTCCACGTCGCCAAGGAAGCGCAGTACGTGTCCCACTGCAGCAAATCCAAGATCCCCCTCTCTAATGACACCATCTTCACCTGGGACCACGGCGAAGTAGGCTGAAGAATCTGCACCATCGCCTCGATAGCGGTCTCCGAAGCCCAGCCAGCCTTCCAGAAGACGTATCCGACGACACCATAGGATGTCACGGCGACAACGGAAAGAGTGTAAGTGTAGATCCTACGAAAGTCATTGATCTTTGTCTGCGGCCTCGACTTTGCGGCTTCGGGGACCACGCCAAGAGCGCCGATGAGTTGGGCAAAGATCAACTGCCAGATGTCGGACCAGAGGGGGAAGGCCTGCCAGACGGCGAGGAGGATCTCCTGGGTGCGCGGAGTGATGATGCTGGGGCTCGGGAGCGCTGCGAGGAGCGTTGGGATGAAGGCGCCAAAGGTGAAGGAGCCGATGACCGCGCGAGCTTGGACTTGGTCGATGGAGATTGCGGCTGCGAGTTCGTCTGGTGTTAAGGACCCTGGGATCGGGGAGGTGTAGAGGTATGCGAGGAAGTAGAGGGGCAGAGTGGCGCCGAAGGTCATGAGTTGCCAGAGCATTCCCCAGGAGGTCGTGCTGTTCACTTGTTAGGGTTGGCTTCTACTGAGGTTATCAAGGACGAACTCACTAGGAGACCAGTCTCTCTCGGTTTCCGGCTCTCAGACCTTCAACTTGAATGAGGACATGCACGGCGAGCAGTTGGCCGGCCATGAAGATTGAAAACAAAGTGAGATTTGGGTCTTTGCCGTCAAGGATAGGCTTGAAGAACTTCACGAGCATGGTGAGCAGGCTATCGAGCGGCTTCAGGGTGGTGAACGTAATCGGCTCTCCGGCAAGGGCCGACTCTGTGGAGTCCATGAGGCCATTGGTTACGGAGAGGTCGTAGATTGCGACCTTGGCTAGGTAGAAGATGGAGAGGAACACGACGGTGAATACTGGCCGAGACATGTTGGCTATATTTGTTGATGATTGGAGATGCGATGAAGCACTTATTTGGTGATGAGAGAATGGAGTCTTTGCGGTTGATCGTACCGGACCCGAGTGGAGGCATCCTGAGGTTAATCTCACTGGGGGTCCTGGCGATCAGCTGATCGCCGCTACTCATCTGAAGTTGCACCCGTCCACATCCTCGGGAAGCTATTGCGTTTCCTCGGCAAGAAAAGTCATAGCATCTCACTTGATGGGTCTCATTGGCTCAGTCGCTAACACTTGAGTTGGATGGATTGTATGTGATTTGTCTGAAGATTGAAACTAAAAAGTATCCTCCAAGCCTTTTGTGGCCCACCCTGAACGCCGTTTGATAAATCCCTAATTACTATGCAGTAACATTACAGTTGTGTCATGCGATTCCCCTCCTACCCTTATTCTATGATGTGCGCATTATGAGCTCGACGGCTCTGGGGATCCGGCGAAGCGGAACACGATGTAAAGCAGCGGCGCAATCTTTCTGAGTCATTCAGATCTCTTGCTTTCAGGAAGAGGCTGCGGGGACTCGAGCCAGCCGCGCGACGCAGCGTCCTTGATGCCATCGAACCAGATGTGCGCCATCTTTGCGTAGCCCGCGTCGCTGGGGTGAGTGCCGTCGACGAGATCGCTCTTGAGCGGGCCCTTGTCGGAGTGCATATCCACAAGGACAACCTTCTTGGAAATCGCCTGCTGCTCCGAGGCGAGCGTTTTGTACTGCTCGTTGACCTTGAGAACGCACGCCTCCGTGTTGTTGTTCCCGTTCACGAGGAGAGTCGAGAGGACGATGGTGGCGCGCTTGGAGGTGTCCCAGATGTAGTTCATCATCTCGAGCATGCGAACGTGCGCGTTGTCTGTGTCGTAGCTCTGCGCGCAGTCATTTGTGCCGGCGTTGATGAGAACCAGGTTCGGCAGCGTCTCGGGGACGGAGATCTTGGCCTTTGCGAGGACCTGCTCGATGCGAAAGCCGGACCACCCTTCGTTGTCGTTGTCCTCCATCGTGCCGTTGGGGTGATTGCCGACCATGTCGACGGGGTTGCCGTCGGCGACGAGGAGGTCGCGGAGGACCTTGCGGTAGCCGTTGCCGTCTGAGGAGGTTAGGCCATAGGTGATTGAGGCGCCGAGGGGCATGAGGCGGAGTGAGACATTGCCGCCGACGAGGATGTTGAAATCGGCTCTTGGGTGTAGTGCCGGGGCTTGCTGCGCGGGGGCGGCGTAGACTTTTTAGTGGGTTAGTGATGCCGTTGAAGATTTGGTGTAAAAGTCCGGGGCGTTATGGAGGATGAACTTACCAGCAGAGGTTGACGCCAATAATGTGGCCGCCCAGCGGAGAAGAAAGACGTTTGAGTACATAGTTGCGGTGTGATATCTGATGCTGAGGTGATGAACAGCGACGTGAGATGCTCCCAGGTATGAGTGAAATGAGAGAGGTCTACGACTGCTACGATGAGACACTACAGACACGGGTTCACGATGAGACGCATGGGCAGCGGAGAGGTTAAATAAGTGTACAAGATGCGTGAGTGAAAGGATCGGATACCCAGGGCCAAGGAAATAAGCTCACATAGGCTGGGAAACGGATCATGTTGTGGCAAGGACACCCCCTTGGTGCGACTCGGTACCTTGATTTGCCAGCTTGCCTTGGTTCTTTTGCGCTGTACGGTACGAAGCTGCACACTGCGAGCTCTAGTTCATCGAGAAACAAACCCCCTTTGGAAGGATCAGACGGCTCATTGCGATGTTCATTGGACCAATGCCGCGTTGGGAAAAGTGAGGTGGGCGGGAAGAAGAAGGGGTGAGGGGGGTGTGTGACACTAAGGTGTGCAAGGACGCTGGGGTGGTCGGACAAGGATGACGGAGGGAAGACTCTAGAGGAGCAGTGTCTAGATGACATGTCAAGGCGAAGGCGAGGCCGAGGGATAGGATTATGTCAATGAGTCCGAAGGACGGGATGATGGGTAGGGCGAGTGACGGGGAGCAGAACGTTGGAAGTTCGGGGAGGATGAATGAGGCGGCGGCGGAGGCACGGCGGTGCTACTTTCAACCGCCGTGATCCTCCCATGAGTCTCGTGAGTTTTTAGTGTGAGATGAGATGAGGTTGAGTGAGAAAAGAGATTGAGCGTTGCGTGGACGGAGTGAAGAGCACCAAGGTCTCGTTCCTTCGAATGTTGCCATCCATGATCCATCCGTACCGTCTATGATCTATCACTCGCAAAGAAGAAAGCCGTAGAGCAAGGGTCCGACGTTGGAATGTCTCTCGTCTGGAAGATACGGCACAGCAACACGGCAGAAGAGTTCCATTTCTTTACATCTTACATCTTAGTGTCGGTACCTGAAGGTGATTTTACACCCCGAGTGCAACTCCCCGCAGAAAATTGAGTGATCTCTCGCAGGGAAAATGAGTCTTGTCCCGCAATAGGCACCTGCCAATCTGTTTCACCAACCCTGTCTGTCTTCCACCGAGCTTCTATTGTTTCCGCCATCTCACCTTTTCTCATTCGGTCTTCGCGATCAATCCTTGTATTAAGCCAATAACTTATTCTCCGTGGCTGGGGCTCATGGGATCGTACAGAGTATGAGTGATAAAGTGAGATTCACATAAGAACAAAAGTACGGACAAGAATAATGAGACGGCTGGGTTAGGATGGCGAGAGGAGACTTGTTCGGTAAAGAGTGCTAATGAACGCGTGCCCCATAGGTGAGAATTTGGCTTCCCCGGCGGAGTCTAGAAGAAGATCCCGCATGGCTGTTTTTGGCGTAATCCCGCAGGCTTCAAGCATCGAACACATCCCTGACCACCCTCTTTTCCCTCCTCATCCTCATCGGTCGGTCGCCGCTGTATTCTCTTTACCCGGGATTAGCTGTGGCTTTACACGCGGAGTTCCTCCGAACTCTTGGTCCCAGCAAATAACTTCCCGACGGCGGCTCAGTTTCACTCTTACAAACACAGCCGCACGCCGCGCTTCTCCAGCCTCTTCCTCTCGTCTTCCTATTTCCCACTCACTCTACTCGGTGCAGAAGTCTCTAATGCTGCGCGCCCACGTCAGATATTTTAAGCCCAGACTCATTTCTCCGACTCCTGCGTCAAGCTTGATTTCGTTCCTGCATCTGCCTCCTGTCTGGCCCACGGTTTCGTGCGTCTTCATTGCGCTGCTCGGATTCCCCCAGTCCGAGCCCCCTTCTAAATTCCAGGGCCTCCAGCTTCCAAAGAGCTCTTCAAGGGTCCCGGCTGCCGACAACGTGAGGAATTCGGTTCAATGACGGAAACATGTCCCAACCCGGAGCGCCATCCGGACTATTGATGTGCGTTTACGAAAGCTGACAGCACCCGCGCTCGACAGTGCGCCAGAGTGACAGAAATGCAGAGAGACGCATGTCCCTTGCGGTCGGTCCGAGTCCCTGACGTCAGGGATCGACAGATGCTAGCAAAGACGCATAACAATTGAGAGTGTTTTTTCTTGTCGCGTGGTAGACCACCACCGGCGATGGCGCACTAATTCTGAATGAGGTAGATCGGCGTCCAAAGTTGATCGCCTCAAACGATCTTGAGAGTAATGCGGCATCGCGGCGTACGCAGCAGTGAGAAGCCAAGTCTTTCAGGGTCGGCAGAGATGTCCCGAGAGTGTGGCCATGGCCTTTCACGTGAGACGACATCAGATCTGTTGTGCTTTTCAATGAGAGTCGTTGTATTGAAGTGCGACAATGGATTCCATATCGAAATGCGACATGGGATTTTATTGAAATTTGACCCTGCAGCACTGCTCTACGGGGAATCGGTCAGCTTCGGCCTTCACCGAGGTCTCACCGAAGATCCTATTCTCAACCTAGACCCTCCGACTAGACAGTCGTTTCGTTCATCAGGTTCCTTATCTAATATAAGAGCTTCTGAAGTCATCTGATGGTATCCAGGCACAGGTTCATCTCCATCTTGAAAGACTCCACCGTGATGAATGACCGGTGACAAGTGACTCTGGTCTCATCTCAAACTTATCTGCGGCCAATGACCGTTGGCTCCGTCACACCCACCAACGGCCCGCTGCAGTGTTCCGTGTTAGTGCACGTTTGGTTCTACCCATATTTTCGACACGAACACCATCAATGTGATCGGTTCGCGATATCAAAATGCGACCAGAAGCCTGGTGTCGTAGTCCCTTATGACCTGATGCTTATCACGTCTTCAGGTCCGTGGGTTGCTGTTCCTCCCCAGCCATCCCAGCCACGGGTGATGCGTTGGCCTTGATAAATGATGGCAGTCCTTGAATTACGGGAACTCAAGTATACATATCTTTCACTCGAATCTTGACGGCCAAGGTTCCATCCCTCGATCTCTCAAAGACCCTTGTCGAGATCAGAGTACCGAGACGACTGCCGAAGCCCACCATGTCGAAACCTCTCCCCTCCCGCCCAAGTGACGATCACAACGACGAGAACTCCCCGCTTCTACCCCGCGATGCCTCCCCCTCCTCTCCCCACAACGAAGCCGACGCCGACCCCAACCCCTCGACGCTGCTCCTCTTCCGCCGCGCCGTCGGCATAAACACTCACCTCCAGCCCGCCGACGACTGCGACCTCGAAGCAGGCCGCACCTCCGCCCTCGGCATCTACGCCTCAACCATCGCCGCCCACCGCCGCTTCCGCACCCTCCGCATTCTCGCCACCGTGCTCATCTACAGCTGCCATGCAACGCAGATCGTCGTCGGCGGCGTGCTCACGTGCCTGGGCCCCAAGGCGGGCGTTCACCGGACGAGTATCACGGTGCTCGGCGGGGTGAATACCGTTGTCGCGGGTGTGTTGACGTGGATGAAGGGGCAGGGGATGCCGGATAAGTTGAAGGGTAAAGAGATTGAGTTCCGGAGGTTGCAGAATTGGATCGAGGAGACGGAGGCGTTGATGGTTCTTGGGACGGTGGGCGGGACGAGGGAGGAGGTTGGAGGTTTGGTTGAGGCGGCGTATCGGAGGTGGAATGCGGCGAACGAGCGGGGAGAGGACGGAGGGCCCGGGGAGGAGTACGAGGATGAGGGTAGGAAGGGGAAGGGGTCGACGATGAGATGGCTTCGGGGGCGATGACACCCAGGTTTGAGACGCCGAAATTCATTTGGTTCGTGCGAGTTGTGAGCTGTTCATTGAGCTTATGCAGAGCGCGGTCCTTGAATCCTATCCAACTTCAATTTACATCTCATACCAACTTATCAAATTTCACAGCTTAGCCTTCACTACGACAGCATCACTGCCATTCTGTTGATTCCTCTGTCCTCTCCTCAACATGGGAATATCATCTGTCACGCCAGGTATCTCATTCTCACACCATTCATGCCCACCCAAACCACTAGCCAGTATCGCACCAAACCCTCCCTTCTGGCCCTTTTCCCCAATGAGAGCCTCCTGGTCAAGCGTCCCAAGACAGATACTACCCCACTCCTCCCCCTCGCTATGGTAGTAAAGCCACGAGCCGCATTCTGTGCAGAATCCTCGCTTTGCCATGGGTGTGATGCTGAACTCGCGTAGCGTTGATGTGCCTTTGGGAGACGTCCACTTCATGGGCCAGGGGACACGCTGAAAGGCGACGAAGAGGGCGCCGGATTGCTTGCGGCACTGGGTGCATTGGCACGTCTGGGCGTTGGCGTTAAAGTCATGTGTGTCTGAGAAGGTGGCTTCGTAGCGAAGGGCGCCGCATAAGCAGCCTCCTGCTACCGTCGCGGGTTTTGGTCCAGATGAAGAGGCTGAAGTCATCGTTGTGTAGTGGTGGGGGGTCTTGAAAGGATATCGTGATGTTGAGTTGTTGAGTGAGATGTGAGTGAGTTGCGACCGGTGAATGATGAGGTCTCAGACTCTAGACGCTCCAGATTTTGCAGTGAATCGGGGTCATTGAAATCTTCCAAACGAAAAGATGAGAGTCGAAGTTTACATGCTGAAAATTCTCAAAGGGCGTGAGTTTTGTGTCGTGTTTTGTCAGCGTCTACGTCAGAGTTGTCATTGACGCCCTTGCGATGCGGGAGCCGAAAACAAGCCATAGTGAAGCCCCGCCACGACTTGACATCGCCAAAACCTCAGCGCAAACTTGATTGGACTAGAGATTTGAGTATCATTGAATCGTGAATTGCATGTACAGTCTGTCTATGAAGTCTCTCGTACCTCTATATCGTACCTCTTTTGTACCTGTTCTACCCAGCCATAACCCTAGAATCGTACCTTGTCCTAGTTTAGTGTGCCATTTCCAAGTGTCAATGTCTTCATCTCAATCCCAATAGACAACACAATTCACCGGTCCTCCTCATCTTCGGCAACCCAGTACGCCTCAATCTCAACAATACACGTCCGCGCCGGGACCGTAACAGCAATGGGGAACCCACCATAGTCCGGGTCGTCATTAGGCATGATCAAAAACTCTCCGCTGCGCGTCTCATCACCGTTGAACACCCGCAGCGTCCGTAGCTCTCCCTTCTCATCAACTTCCTTCTCAGCAGCCGCAAGAATTCCAGTAAACGTCGCTTCCGGCCGCACGCTCTTGAAGTGGACGTTGAAGCCGCGGCCCACGGCCAGGAACTTGGCGTCACCGAGGTGAATAACCATGCCGCCACCCGGACCAGGCTTGCCAAACACAAAAGCGCGCTCGACGATAACCTCAACGTCGCCAATCACCTTCGTCCACCGCTCGCCCTTGCCCGCCGTGTTAATCTCCTCGTCAAAGAAGAAGCCAAACCTGTCCTCGGGCTTCGCGGCGAGCAGGTACGGCGCCACCTGCGCGAGCAGCTTGAACTCGCGCCCGACGATCTCTGGGCCGGTATCGATGCCAAAGGGGCTTGCGCCCAGGGCGCCGTAGGTGCCGTAGGATAGCCACACCCGCCGTGCGCCGTTCTCATCGCGGCGCTGCTCGGGGATGAAGAGCGGGTTGCCCTGGGCCGTGTAGTCTTTGCACACGGTCTCGTAGTTGTGGAAGTAGAGGTCCGGCGCGAGAAAATCGAGGGACTTTTGGGCTGTGAAGATTGTGTTGTGTCGCCAGATGTCGAGGACGTGCGGACAGGGTCCGCCGGAGGGGTAGACTCCCGGTTCCGCGCCGCCGCCGACGACGATGGGAACGCCACGGAGGTCGAGGTCGGAGGGGTCATCGAAGTTGAGCCAGGTGTTTGTGTAGAGGGGGATATCGTATTCCTTCTTTCCTGCGGCGGCGACACGGCCGACATAGGAGGAGATGTGGTAGGCCATGAAGGCCTCGTCTGCTGATGAGCCAGAGCCGAAGATGGACGTCCACGAGTGCGAGCCCGAGGCTGGGGGATCGGCGAAGCGGGCCTTGAACTTGGGGTGTAGGTCGGCTGATTTCTCGTTGAGGTGACGGAGGAGCGCCTCGGGTACGGGCGTGGCAAAGGCCTTGTCGGCGCGACGGGAGCGGTCGCGGGAGTCGCCCAGAAGACCCGTCTCGTTCTCGACCTGGATCATGAGAACCGTGTTGTGCTCGGCGTCGACCTGGGCGAGGTGCTTGCACAGCGCAGCAAAGGCCCTCGAGTCCGCGGCGCAACCCTCCTCGCTGAGCGGCGTGACCATCTCAATGGTCCTCTTGACGCCCCCCTTCTCGAGAACCTGCACGCGCGGGAAGCGCTTGGTGTCTCGTTTTACCCAGTGCGGCGCGTACGTCGAGATGCCGTTCTTGTAGGTGCCGAACCACAGGAGGACGAGGTGCATATCGTGTTCCCGCGCGCCGGCGAGCACGGCGTCGAGCTCGGAGAAATTGAAGTTCCCCTCGGTGGGCTCAATGTCCTCCCATGTCACGGCGCCGAGGAGGGTGTTGATGTGGTTTGACTTCATGGCGGGCCAGACCTCGGACATGAAGCGGGCGGAGGAGAGGGAGGAGTTGTGAAGCTCGGCGGAGAGCATGAGGAAGGGCTTGCCCTTGAGGTAGAGCTGGGTGTTGCCATTGGTGCGGCGGAGGTGAGGGAGTTGCGTGGCGGGGGATTCTGATGCTGTCATGATGGGCAATTGAGAGAGAGAGAGAGAGAGAGTGTGTGTGTGTGTTTGCAGGCAGCTGTGAAAGAGACAGCGTGAGATCAGAGAAGAGTGTGAAGGGAGAGGGCAGAGAGCTGAAGGCCACGGATTAGAAACTCTCGTCGCTCGTCGTCAGGTTGAAATAATGCCAGAATGATTTCGAGTCTACATTATCCCGAGGAGCTTTCTCTATCAACGAACCGCTTTTTGGAGGGTCTCTCGCCGGCGCCAGCTCCGTCTCGGAGAATCCGAAGATGACTTGCTGAATGGTTGTCCGGTGTGGGCTTCTATCTGCTTCCGGCAGTCGAAACGTCCGCCATTCGTCCGCTTCAAGACGTTTGAATGGGGAAGAGGATCCATTACTGCCGCGGGACGTCAGACGGGAGTTTGCAGATCGCCTGATGGGACGTGTTCGATCCCGTTAGATGGCTCCGGATATTCTTCGCAACTCGACTTACAGCTTCGGATATACTCTAACCTGCCACTATTGTCCCATGTATTAGTCCATGTCAAAGTGGGTTAACATACAAGCCTTAAGACCATTTCCCCGCACTTCTGATGACGCATGTTAGTTGGAGAAATAAAAGTCGAAAGAAGGCTCTTTAATCCGAGTTCCAGGAACTGAACATGCGTTGGCTTCGGAAATATTTCGCATCTGTTAAGGCTCTGAGTCTCCTCACAACCCACAGTCTCCAGAAATAAAGTCTCCGCAACCACGCCGGATGGATTGTGGATGTGTGGAGTCCAACGTTGCGTTCGGGCTGCCGCCGAGGAGAGTTCCCGCCCATCCTTACATCCTCTGGGGAATAGTGAACATCATTGGATGCTTCGGTTCATGCATGAGGCAGTTGAACTAGTTCGCGGGTTAAGTAAGTACTTTGGGTCATTTAACTTGTCTATTATTTTCATTGCCTACTACTCTGCGGACTCTCGATCCCAGGTAAGCCAGGCCAGCAGTCAATATCATCCAGCTTCCGCAGTAACTTCTCCAGCTTCAGCCTAGCGCCCTCACTCACCAGCGCGCCGTCGCCGACATCCATCTGCTCCATGTACGCCGCCCCGCAGTCCCTCAATTTCGGGATCAGGCTGTTGCCGTTTTGCTCCAGAACGTGCTGCGGCATATGGTACAGAATCTCAAGCAGGTCGTCGACAATGCGCTGGTGCTCCTCCGCGCGCGTCTTGACCGTCGATCCGAACTTTTGCAGTAGGTTGGAGCGGATGTTGAGGCTCGTGATGAAGAGGTTGGCGATTTGCGTGTCGTGACCCTCTGTTATGTGAGAGGGGCGCGAGAGACCCCCGCGCCAACGTAGTTCGGGCGGGAAGTTGTCAATAATTGTTTGGATTTTGGCGAGCCAGTGCTTGAGGGCCTCTTCTTGGCCGCCGTAGAGGCTTATGGGCGCGGTTTGCGCCTCGTGCCATATCAGGAAGAGGTCGCTTAGCTGGTTTAAACCCGGTACGTAGGAAGTTGTATCGCCATGCCACGGCGGTAATTCCGCGTGGGACAGTTGTGGCCCCGTCTCGAGTTGCGAGTCTGTCAGGGGTAAAGGGCGCAGGTGCGCGCGGTTCTCTTGATGAGAGACGATACTTACGGACAGTCTCCCGAATATGTCCGCACTACTGTTCAGATGAAGGAAAACGTCAACCGAAGACTGTTCATCATCTCGACTTTTTCAAGGTTGTGATTGTGTTTGTGTGGGGGGTAAAGACAGGGGTTACTGCATTCATTAATGGGGGCAACGTACCAATATGCCGCAAAGATCAGCCAAAAGAGCCTCTTCAGCAGCTGCTGCTCGGACATATCCAGGTCCGCCATGCGGTAGTACGCAAGGAACCTCGCCCCCGCCGCCGCCTCGGACATACCATGGAACGACCCCATGTCCCCCAACCCGTCCTCGTTCATCGAACTGGCCGACGTGCCAATGTTGTACATCGCGACGCACCAGTCCAGCGAGTAAACGGGCTTCCTGAGGCCATGGTCGAGCAGGTGCTGCTCCTCGATGAAGTCCAGGCACCGCTCGACCGTGACAGGGCTGTAATCGGCCCTTCGCAACGTCGCCACCGTCGCGGCGCAGACGCTCACGACGAGGGCGCAAAAGGTGCGGTCGGTGTTGGCCTCGCCGGCTTTAAGGCGGTGCAGGAAGCGCCGCCGGTGAAGGACGGGGGCGAGGGCGTGGACTTTTTTGAACCAGTCGTGTAACATCCGCTGGACGAGGTCTTCGGGGGCGAAGAGGGCGAGGCGGTTGCTGTGGTGGGAGCCCGTGGTGGTGTTGGGACTCGGCGCGCCTGCGATGATGGCGCGCAGGTCTGTTGCTGAGTGAGTCGTGGCAGTTGTGTGCGACTGAGAGTGAGAGTAATGGTGAGATTCAGTGTGAGTGTGAGACTGGGGTGTCTGTGTGTGGGTCGACGATGAGGCGGCAGGTGAGGTTTGGTAGGCGAGGCCTACGCTTGGTGAGGTGATGTCTGATACTGAGGGACTCCTCTGGCTGGCAGCTGATGCGGGAGCATTTGCTCGCTGTTGGTCGTATTGTTGCTGCCGGTGTTGCTGTGCGTGTCTGTTATGGTTGGTTAGTATGTGAGCTCTCAGCTGGACATCATCCTATGAGATGAGATGCAGGGCCGGGGCTTGGACGGACTTGTTTGGTGGTCCTCTCCTCCGCCTAGGCCGTTCATGAGTGCATTGGATGTCGAGGAATGTACAGCCTTGGCATCGACCCTCTCCCGAGCCGTAGAGACACTGCCGGTCCAGTCAGTCCAACAGAGTCTGGGGTGAGATGGTTGAACCTCGGGACGAAAGAAACATGGGATAGAATTAACCAATCTCATCCATGGTCAGAGGTTTACAAAAGTCTCTGTACGAGGTACCCAACGATGAAAACTAGTCATCATGGGTAGAGGCCTCGTGAGACATCAAGGGCTAGGCTTTCTTGCTGCTCACTCTGACTTTGCGGGACCGACATGCGTCGCAGGCGTTCTGGTTCCTGATAATCTTGGCCCTCGGCCGCCCACTGGCTGGTGAGGCGGGAGACGTCGAAAGTGGGGAGTGAGCCCCGTTTCCGTCCGGTGGTGGCCCAGTTACTCGGTCGATCTCCATGATGTGTGGCTTGGGTGGTTGGTTAGTAGATGGCAGTAGTCTTTGTCAGACCGTACCAAAAGACCCGAGTCCGCTCACACTGATGAGTACCAGATTAGATCAGATCAGACAAGTTGCTTCCGCTCATCAAACATGCAAGCTGCGGGTGTGTTCGATTCCCCGGATAAACCTCTCAGAATCCGGGGAGGGGGCTGGTGATCCAATGGTGGAGAATACAGCTTTCAGCTCTTTTGCCCGTTTAGGTGGTGTTGGAACATGAAGCTTCCAAACTGATGATGTGGTAGGCTGAAATGCGGAGAGGATGGATCACTGTCAAAACGTGGCCGCAAGGGTCATGATTGTCCGGCGATATTCCCGCGTTTGTTCTGCCCAGAAGGAGACCCAATGGAGCAGAGATGTTGGAGAGTTGGAGTAGTATGGGGAAGAGAGAGTGTGTGAGAGAGGCAACGGTGGGAGGGCAGAGGGATATCCGAGGAGAATTGTCGGGAGTTGTGTATTTTGAACCTTCTTGCAGGGCGCTCTGCGTCGCAATAACGTCGGATTTACTTTCTCTTTGCTCCCCTCTGCTCCTCTTTACGCTCGTTAGCCTCCATGTGCTCGGGAGAAACTTGCAGGGAAAAGCCCCGCACTGGGGCGTTACGAATCGAGTCAGGCCCAGACTCTGAAGGGCATAGCTCCAGACCTTCCAGGAACTTTAATGTTCCCTGCCTTCTCCTGCTCTTTGCTGGTATTCGTACAGAAAGAAAGGAGTACCTATGATGTGGATCTCTTCTGCAGATGCTTGTCGCTCGCCGGGTACGAAGCCCAAGTCTGTTATTTGGTTGGTTGATTGAGGTTACCTTTTCCCCCAGATAATCCATTCTTCAGTCATTTTCATCGGGCTGGCCCATCCGGACCGCTGGGTTGGAGGAACTTGAACGAATTTCTTGTCCCTGACTAACTAATTGACCACGCCATGCCTACCTAACCTTACACCAGGATCTGCCAAATACCAGACCTTAACATGAACAGGCGGCGAACAGCTTTTCCCGGAACCTAAATGTGGAGAAATAATACTGGATCTTGTACTTCCCGTTCTCTTCTCTTCGTCCAGTCTTTTCCTGAGATTCCCGCAATCCACCCCCATGGGGACTTGTCGCTCCAATGAACATCTAGTGTCTCGTGCTCCTGTTTCTCGGTACTGGCAAAAACTTGGATACCCGCTTTCTCTCAGTGACGCCTCATAGGGAGAGGAGTAGTCCATCTCCTTGAGTTGTGTGGCCTGTTTGCTTGGCCGCTTTCGAGCCGTCATCGGATACAGCACCCTCGGTCTTCGCCTCGAGGGTGGGCTGTTCAGTTCGAAAGCGGGAAGGGGTCACGGTGCGGTTAGTGGGCGTTGAGCAATATCGAGATGCCACTTACCCAGAACCATCTACCGATTTATTATAAGTACACTTGCCCCGGTCCCATTACCCAAGAATCATGGGATGCAGCAAGCCGGCATCTCGGTAGCGACAACCAGGCCCTCCAATCTTTTTCGAGTGTTGCACATTCTTTTCTGACTCATACTATACCTAACTTGCAACGAAGTCATGGATCTGAAGCAGAAGGAGAGTCACGGCGTTGATCACGTCGATGTTGCAACTATGGACGATCCACATCTACAGCCACCCGAAGCATCGACGCTGCCGTGGTTCAAGCAGACAGAGTTGAGGAAGCTCTACTTCATGATGGTCTTCCTCTTTCTGGGATCGACGACACTGGGTTACGACGGAAGCTTGTTAAACGGACTTCAAACCATGCAGTCATGGCAGACCTGTAAGTTGGGTGTTATGGTTGTGGCATGTTGTGATCCCGCATCTCACAATCTTCACCCATTATCTGTGTTTCCAAACGTCTGTTTGCTGACAAACTCCCGTACAGTCTTCGATCACCCCTCAGGAAGTCGACTCGGAATCTTCGGTGCCATGCCAGGCTTTGGCGGCCTCTTCGTCCTCCTCTTCGCACCCTACATCGCCGACGGCCTCGGCCGAAAATGGGGCACCGCCATCGGCTGTCTCCTCGTCATCCTCGGCGCACTGCTGCAATCTTTCCCCTTTGGATCCAGTAGGGATGCCATGTACCTCATCGGTCGCTTCATCATGGGCGCTGGATCCAACATTTCCAATGGCACATGCCCCCTTCTCATCACCGAAGTGGCACATCCTCAGCATCGTGGCAAGGTTACGACGCTCTATAATACGCTGTGGTACTTAGGCAGTATCATTGCAGCCTGGTCGTGTGCGTATTCCTATCCCTCGAACTCGAACCAAATTTGTTGATAATCTTTTGACATTCGGCTAATGATTGGTGTGAAATACAGGCTTCGGAACACTCACGAAACAGTCCGGCGATCTACAATGGCGACTCCCCACCGGATTGCAGTGCATGATGCCAGGTATCCAGTTGATGGCCATCTGGTTCCTTCCCGAGAGCCCGAGATGGCTGATCAGCAAGGGCAAGGAGGCCGAGGCGAAGAAGGTTCTCATCAAATACCATGGTAACAACAACGAAAACGACGAATTTGCGCATTGGGAGTTTGCCGAGATTACTAGCACTCTGCGGCTTGAGAAGGAAGCCTCGGCTCAGAGCGGTTGGATGGAACTCGTCCGGACTCCAGGAAACCGCAAGCGTTGCGGGCTCATTATTGCAACCGCCATCTTTTCCCAGTGCAGTGGTAACGGCCTGGTGTCATACTATGTGAGTTTTTTGGTATTCCAATCCAGCCCACAGCGGTTCTCAAAGTTTGTGGACTCTGGACTTGCGGAGACCTTCTACACAAGTTGAAGAATGTTGCATCTAATGGAATTGTACAGCTCGCCGTTATTCTGGGCACTATTGGCATTAAGGAGTAAGTTTTGCGTCTCTACAACGGTTGTAGCCAACGAAGTATCTAATGGCGGTTTTCAGCTCCATCACACAATCATACATCAACGGTGGCCTTACCATTTGGTGCTGGCTTGTCTCGCTCACTGCCGCCTTCTTCGTCGACCGAATCGGACGCCGAGTCCTCTTCCTCTTCGCCGGCGTCGGCATGCTCATCTCATTCTCCATTTGGACAGCCTGCAGCGCAGTTTACGCCCAAACTCAGTCTTCGTCGGCCGGCATCGCCGTTGTGGCCATGATCTTCGTCTTTTACGGTGTTGCGGGAGCGGCTTGGCCGGGGTTGACAGTTTCCTACACCGTTGAGATCCTGCCGTACAATATTCGCGCCAAGGGTCTCACTCTGTGTTTCTGCTTCACTGCACTGAGTGGTGTTTTCAACCAGTGGGTCAACCCGCTGGGACTTGAGCAGCTGGAGTGGCACTTTTACTTCGTCTACATCGCCATGTAAGTGCCCTTGATGGATTTTGCTGTCATGTTTGGAGACTAATGATGCGGTATCTACAGTCTGGTAATCGAGTGTCTGGTCATATACTTCTTTTTCGTGGAGACGAGGGGTCCCACGTTGGAGGAGATTTCGATGCTCTTTGACGGCAAAGATTCTGCGGCTGGAGTTGCGAGGGTTCACGCTCAGGCAAAGGTTGAGGAAGTTGAGAAGAGAGAAAACGCATAAGCATAAGCCGTCATTTTTATAGAGCAAGCAAAAACCGAGTGTCAGTGAAAGCCAGCATTCACGTTGGCTTAGAATCTACTGCTATAGTTTGAAGACGTTTCATAGTCCGGCATCGCCGCCGGGCCAATTGGCGTGGGCGTGACTAGAACCACACATACTTCCTGTTCTACAGTGTTCAATTCCACTCAATTAGGAATTCTGCATAATTGATACAGGGCTTCTCATCTGCGAGTTGTGACTTTCAGTCAAAGCATGCAATGGCGATCATACTCTGACCACTCATGATTCACTGCATGGCCCTAGCCGGTGGTGAGAGCTTTGAGGAAGTAGGCGCGGGGTTGTTTAGACTCTTAAGGCTAGTCTCGGAACCTTATTCCAGGATTGCAGCATGCTTGTAGTACCTTAATTGTGTATTGATGACTAGGTCAATACAATGTCACCTTGAATCTTACAGCTGTACCTGACGATCTTTACGATCGCTGAGGTCTAGGTCGACCTTGTGGGAGGTTAGCCACTATCTACTGTTAATGAGGTGTATCACGCTAATTTGGCTTCATCCTTACTTGCGAAAAGCACGATCAAACACCACTCGGCGGAGGGATATTGAGCATACGTGTGCGTTCATGATATAAGCGCAAGCCATACCATTGTTACTCCTTCCCAGGTACTCTCGGTCTACCGTCTTCGTCCCTCGGCGTTCGACGCATATGTGCAGAAAGAGGCAGCAGAAACTTATAGAGATTCCAAATACTACACGATTTATGCTTTGTGGAATATTGTCTACTTACGTACTTACAGCTATTTAATTCACAGGAAGATGATCTATCTCGTACCCTGTCCACACCTAAGGTAGTCACTCATTGAAGCTTGATACGGCTCATGCTCTGCACTCCAGCTGAATTCAATGCCAACTTGCTCTCTATGATACACTATTGGAGGGAATTGTTTTGCCTGGTCAGTCTTGGCAGCGGTGGAGTGGTAGGGCTCCCCAAGAAGTGTCCTGATTGACCTGATGTAGGAGTTCGCGATGCTAAAAGACTGGGGCAACGACGCGCCAGCGTGACCGAGACTTGGCTTGCAGGCTGCCAAGTTCCGTTGAACTGTCTCTAGTGGTGGTAATGAGGAAAGTGAGTACCTGCGCCACTTGGAACACATGTAGTCAATGGCTTGGCAAGCAACCATTATTTCACATCACGACGCCACATTCTCCCACTTTCGTCTGTAACATTTATTAGTTCTTGCTTTCTTCACAGATAATAGTCCTCATGCCTTCAACCTTGTCAAGTTTGTTGGCTGAGAATACGTGTACATTATCCTAATGATTCTCTGCTTGAGCTATAGTACGAAAACTAATATCCTTCTGTAAAGAAAATCAAGGGTCTTGCATCCAGACGGGGCCTTTGAAGATATAATAAACAACTCTTGATACTGGAACTAAATCCCTAAACATTGAACAATATTTTCTGATGCAAAGAAACAATGTACTACTGGTCACGGCCAAATCCTTCATGTTATCATCTCTGCCCCCGCATCCCCAACGACGTCAATCGTTTCCTTCCCCGCAAGGTCGCCAGCCTCGCCTGAAGGCATCCAGACTTCGACCCATGAAGCCAAGCTCTTCTTTTCCCAGGGAAAATCCCACCCCTCTCGTTTCCCCAATGATAATGAGCGGGGTGTGGGTCCGGGGTCGCGCCGGCCGGCTGGGACACAGCCTGGCGTTCACCAGGCCGCTCAAGCGTAGGCATCTCAACAAACGCCAAGCTTTGCCAAGGGGCTTGTAAGCCCATTCTCGAGCAGTGATTCATGGGAATTTTGAGCTTCAATCCTCCGCTGCATCCTTTTTTACATGTTGCCTCTCCCATGCGTGTTTTGACGATCTAGTAGGGTAGCACCAATGACGGGGTTGGATGTGAGCTCTTGAAGCTATGTCATCCATCGACTACGCAGCTTGGAGAGCTCTGGGAGCTTCGGATTGAGAGCCAGAAGATGCGAAAAAAATAGGTATAAAAGGAGCTCGAGGATCTGCATGAGATTCGGGTTACATCGAGTAGTGAAAATCGTTCTCTCAGGTTCTTAATGGTACGCAGAAAGTCTGGTTAGACCCTTGGACGCTCTCGACACTACCTGCAATCTTCACCGAGATCCTCATATATCGTAGTCACCATGAAGGTCGCTAGCGCCTCAGCTTGCTTTGTCCTGTTTGCTCTGGCTCAATCTGCTGCCATTGAGCGTCGCCAGCAAGGCGATGGCCCAGGCGGATCCGCAGATGCAACGCAAGGCGACCTCGGTGAACGGCCACCACCGCGATTCCCGTTTCCCATTACCAAGTTTCCGGTTCCGAACGAGACTGTTGTCTTTAAGGAAGCCATGTACATCCTTCCTGGACAAGTCTTCGACGGAGGCATGAAGCGTTACGAACGCGTTGAAGGCAGCTGCAACGAACAAGCTGGTATGTTTGAAGCGGGTGTGATGTTCCTGCTATAAATAAAGAATCATCTCCTAACTCTACTCACCACTTCAGAGGGCACGGATGCCGACGCGGTTTTCAATCTCCTCCCTGGCTCGACAATCCGCAACGTGGTTATCGGCAAACACCAAGCTGAGGGTATCCATGCATTGGGCGACGCATGGGTCGAGAACGGTGGGACAGCATCCTTAACTTAGAAGTGCGAAACTAATTGTGTGACAGTCTGGTGGGAGGATGTTTGCGAGGACGCACTCACCTCGAAGGGTTTGAACACCCAACTGAGAGTGATTGGTGGCGGTGCTCGCAATGCCACTGACAAGGTTGGTACTTCGACCTGCATCGTAGCCCGTGAGAAGATTGCTGACTTTTCTCCAAGATCTTCCAAGACAACTCTCTTGGCGGGAAGTACAACATCACTGGCTTTTATGCCGATGGATTCGGAGTTCGTCAAGCTTCACTCTATGCTTACTATGATTAGACATCCTACTAATGCTATACCTCAGACTTTCTACCAATCCTGCGGTAATTGCCTGAACCAGTCAAAGCGGAATGCAACCATTCAGAACGTGGTCGCACTCAATGGCAACAGGATGGGCATCGTAAGTTCCCGATTGTGATGCGTTGGTCGTTGACATGCGGCTAATCTCCTCTCATCAACAGATCAACCCCAACTACGGCGATGAGATTCGCATCAAGAACACTCAGCTGAAAGACCTGAAGGTGATGGTGGACAAAGAGATCGCAAACAACATGCAAACCGTTCCAATCACGGTTGGCACCGGCCCAGACCAGAAGTACGCCCTGTACAACGAGACGAGAGACGCTATCACCGAGTGGGAGGGAACCGTAGAGAACGCATACGAGCCCGAGGAGCCATATGAGTGGCTTGAGGCTTACTGGCCGGATGGATTCAACTGATTGCCTCAGATGTGACATGGCTTAAGGCCGACTCCGATGTGGTGCTGAAGGCATGGCACTGCTGACCAATATCCTTACTGATTTCCCCAAAAGTTTCGATATACAATATCAAGACGATAAGCTTATCAGATTTATTCTCTGATCACGTTGGGGTGTGGCCATCGGATTTCCTCGATCCTCTCTGGAGACCAAATCTCGTTGCCGGGGCCCGGAAGCCCGACCGCCCCGGCCCCGAGTGGCCCACTGAACCCGATACCCACCTCGCCGGCACGGCCCTCGGGCTATTTCAACATCGACGAACTTGGATGTCATACGAAGCCAACAGAGAACAGGAGAAGATGGAAAAGTCTCAGTTGGCTCTCATCATTGCGCCTTGTCATGCATTCATTCTGAATAGAACCTAGTCTGTCGGGGAGATAGCCATTCAACCACCTTTCACGCGTGCCGACTTCCGGTACAATCCGGAAACCATGCATGTTCTCCCCTGCAACCACGTTGTTGGTCTTTGTGACCCCCCAAACGTCAAAAATCGATTGTTCCTTGCGGACACCGAGGTCAGTCCGGATGGGCATTGAGTTGGCGCGTCGAACCCAAGCCCTGCTAGCCTCCCTTGCTCCCGGGACAACACGCCACTGTATCGCAATGTCTCACTCAGCCGTGAGCCTTCAAAGCAGCCCGCGTCAATGGACGCATCTGTGCATTTCACGGGCAGTCTCATGCAGGTCGCACCGGTTGGCCTCGCTTACCGTCAACGGCGGAGGAGACCGAGCAACGACGCATCTTGAAGCTGCGCTGGCCCCATGGGACGAGACTGTCGCTGAGAATTTGGAAGGCAAACGAATTTGCAATAAATCCCTGCTGAGTTGTAATTTTCGGAGGAGGCGCAGTATGCAACGGTTAGCTGCGTGCAGGAGCTGAGCGTGGCACCATGCCAAACCAACAGAGTTGTTCGCTCGAAACCGTCAAACGGTTCGTCCCTTGGGAGGTGGGAGGACTTCATTCCCCACTAGTGAAAACGGCGTTTGGCATCATTGGCTGCATTCCAGAGAAACCTCAGTTGGTCGGATAAAGCCCAAAAGTCTAGAGTTAAAACGCATCAAAGCTGGCAGGGCTCGTATTGACAGCAGCCGTGACAAGTCTCGGCTTCGGACAGACTCAGCTCCAAGGGGGGTTAGAAAGTTGATCATTTTCTTTTTTGGGGTGATGATGCACAAAGTGTTCGTTCACGGGACCGGATGCATCTCTTTGCACCAACACGCCTTGGCAATCTGCCCTGGCAAACAGTCCAACCAGCCAACCTAAGACATGGCCCACGCCGTCATAACTAGGAGCGCAAGGGATATAGCTACCAACGCCTTTCCACCCTTTCCCTCCCGCATTGTTCGTCACCGTCCCAGCCATTCCTTTTCTCCGTGGCGAGTGAAAACCGAATTGTTGCCCCTCACGAACCTCTCTCATCACCACAAGAGCACATCCGCGAAAGTCTACCGGTGGACTGTGACGACAACGAAGGAAATCACTTGTTGACGGGGGAGGAATGTGGGACAGGAAAACATCATGAGCTCGTCAAATCCCTACATCAGCAATGGTACATGCTACCACGGGCCAGGAGATGAGGTGGGAGAATGGTTTCCGTGTGGAAATGCAGACCTTGGATACAAGACCTGTTGCCAGGGCGGCGACATGTGCTTGTCCAGCCATGCTTGCTACAATGGTCGGTTCGGAATCACATATCTCGCAGGCTGCAGCGACCCAGACTATCGAGACGCGAGTTGTCCCGATAAAGGAGCCATGAGTGGTAAGTTACAGTCACGATGATGAGAGAGATGTACCTTTGGGCATAAAACTAACAGTTTGATATCAAGATCAACCATGGGCAGGTCTAGTTTACTGCAACGGCACTTCAGAACAATGGGTGGCTTGCGAACAGTCGGCGAAGCCCACGACTTTGACATCAGCAGACGCGTGCTGGTGCCCACAAACATCTCGAACCGTCGCTTTCACCGATTCCTCGATCCTCCAAAACGTTGTACAGCTTCCGACCTCAATTGGAGGAAGTGTCATCTGGCAGCCTGGCTATGTCCCAATTCTTACACAGCCCAATACAACCCCGACTCAAACTTCAACTGCCTCGACGACCGCTCAAGCTCAGCCTCCCACAATGACAGCATCAAGCACAACATCACAGCCGACTGCGACACAAACCTCTTCATCAGACGATACGGCGGGTCTGACGACAACTACCAAGGTCGGGCTCGGCATTGGTATCGCGGGAGGGTGCTTGGTTCTCATGGCTGCTTTGATATACATATGGTACTCCAGAAGGAGATTGCGACAAACGGGGGTGGCAGAGATGGATAATGCAACTGAAAAGGGACATGGGTACGAAGGCGGTATGGCAAAGCCATATGAAGCGAATTCGGCGCGGCCAGAGTCCGAAGCAACTGAGTTGGACGGCACCTCCCGGCCCTTCAAATTCGAACCAGCGGGCTTCGGATACAGGGGCAGTCCGAAATTGGAACCAGATAAAGGATGGGCACAATCGCCGAAGACTCCAGTGGCTGAGTTGCCTGGATAGGGCTGGGATGGAAAGTGCTTGGATATACCAGAGTAGATTAAATAGGATTGTTAAAAAATAGGTATCGTTTGGGAATCCACCGTGTAATTCTAGTTCTCGGTCGATCCGGCAGGTCGCTTAATCTCGCCCTCTGTGGCCGAGCCGGATGATTCTTGGACGTTCAACATTGTAGCGGCGGGGTTGTTGGTCTCTGAGACGTGGTTCGCCATGCCGTACCAGCAAACCACGCAGATGCCCAGAACGCCTGAGATAATGCTGAAAACAAACGCGACAATTCCCTTGGTTGTGAATCTGGGCTCTTGTTAGAGGTACAGCCTAGCCGTGAAGAGCTTGATACTTGTACTTACCCAGCTGGGAGCGGGTCGGGAGGCGCGTTCTGCCCGTTAAGGTCCAGAAGATCCTTGGTGTTGCCGGCAGCATTACCTGCAACGGGCACGTTTCCAGCTGCACAAACATCGAGATGGTTCTGCGGCAGAGTGAGGGACTTCTGGATCTCCAGCGGTGCCTCAACAAAGGTTGCCAGCAATCCCGAGGTAACATGCCACTCAATATGGCAATGGAACAGCCAGATACCTAGATGGAAAGAGGATTAGTATGGATTCCGGCCTTTGCCATATCGCAAGGACATACCTGGGTTGTCTGCCTTGAAGCGAAGGACGATGTTTCCATCGGGCCAGAGGACGAGAGTATCCCGGCGCATAGGCACGGCGGGGAAGTCACTCTCGGTCATGTTTGAGTCTGCAAAAGTACCGCTCTCCTCTTCACCACGGTACAGAGACTGGAAGTGATGGCCGTGGAGATGGAACGGGTGGCGACCGGAATCCAGGTTGTTGACCACGATTTGAACGATTTGGTCCTTCTTCAGAACAAAGCTGTGGGTGTAGTCGCCGTAGACTTCGGCATTTTCCGCGTCAGCACCGGTTGTGAGTGCAGTATACAATGACGGGACCACTGGTGCCTTGTAACTGATGTTGTTGAAGAACGCATAGTTGGCACCATCGCCCAAGTTGTCCATGATAACGTTGAGCTCAACGGTCTGGTCTGGCTCTCCGAAACGCGCCAACTCGTCATGGGGTACCAGCGTCATATCGTCAAAAGGATTGAGCTCATCGATCAATGCCGGCTCCGGAAGTGAGTTGCTCTCATTGTACACCAACCAACCTGTGACATTCCAGTTCAGATCATCGGGCAAGGTGTCAAACAATGTCTGGAGGTGGAGAAATCGACATTAGCAGTTGAGGTGGTTTCTTCACGAACGGACTTATGTGTCCGCATTCTTTTAGAAGATTTAAGCTTACCGTGTCCATGCTACCGACGATGGCAAAGTTCTCGGCCGTGGAGTTCTTGGTTGTGAGAAGGAAGCTGCAGCGCTGGGCGACGGACAGGTAGATCATCTCAGCAGTCGCCTGCTGGGTGTAAACACCATCAACTTCGATGATAGACATGTTGTGCCCCTCAAACCAGAGATATTGTCCTGCAAAAGCCCCAATATTGATGACGCGCATCAAGTAGGTCTTGCCAGCTGAATCGAGATCGTGAGATTCTGCGTCTCATTCATCAAAGCTGCCTTTGGCACAGGCTCCGCACCGGTGGGGTTCGTCTTGCTCATGAACGGCGGGATGAGATTCTGCATCTGCTCATGGTACCAATCCGAAAGCGTCAAGACAATCTCTTCGTCGTAGTCCCCAGCATAAGAATTGTCCGGATCATGGATGATGAGACTGCCGCGGAGTCCGTCTGGGTACTGGGACATGGTGTGTGAGTGATACCAGTATGTGCCCGGTTGGGTGATCTGGAGCACCGTGAAGATTGGCATTAGTAAACACCCCGTTGCTAGAATTCGTAGTCATGCGAACTCTAACGTTATAAAGTGGGAATACCTACCGTGAAGTTGTAGAGGAATGATGAGCCTGGAGGGATGGGGCATTGCGATACCTGGGCCGGACCATCCATGTGCGTGGTGCCGTTCATGAACAGCCCATGAAAGTGCAGCGAAGTGGACTGATTGCCCAAGTCGTTGTGCACGTTGATCACAATGTTGTCGCCAATGTTGGCCTCAATCTGGGGAATGGGCCATTTTCCATTGATACCAATGACGGGGCGGTCGAAAGCACCGTCAGGATTGGCAGTGACCCAGCCGACAGTGAAGTCGTAGTTGACTGTCGCTGCGGCAGCGAGCCGCGAGGCCAGGCACGCGAGCGCCAGAGACAGAGTCATGACCATGGCGACCTCAATTCACTCTATGGTCCAGTGAAGATGGTTGTTGGCGTGTCTTTCGCGGGCTGTCTCGAATGACAGAAGTAGCCGCGATGGGGGTTGGCGAGGAGTGCGGTGTCCTGGCTGTCCTCCGATGAGAGGAAGACGAGAACTTATCTCTGGCTCTTCAAAAGGAAACGAGGTGGGTGGCACCCTACTGTAAGGAAAAGAAGGGAAGATAGGAGGAGCAACCGTTGCCGCCGATATCAGTCTTCGATCCTCTCAAGTCGAACGGGGTAGAGTATCGGGCGACATATCAGAGTCATCTGATTTTTCTTCCCTCCCGGAGGCTGGCCGACTCTAGACGAACAGGGTCTCTCAGAGGCAACATTTCCGTGACGCCACTTTCCATGGAAGTAAAACCAAATCCATGTCGGTACAAAAATCACTCAATTATCTTATCCATCTGATCAGCAAGCACCGGGGTTAGACTAGTAGGGCAGAAATGCTTAGCACCGGGAGACCCTTCGGGGCCTCCTCCACCCGTCGCCCCCCACCACCACACGACCGGCCTGCGTTTGTGGAGCCCTCTTCGGTTCGAGCTTGCATCTAGATCCATCTTGTAGCGGTACAATTGAGATACATTCAACGACATGGCCTCCAGGATTGTGTTCGACCGCCGCTGCGTTGGATGTGGAAGCAATTCCAACAGCGTAGTACGAGTGTTACGACTCACGTTGAGCACCAACGATCATCGCAAGTGTTTGGAGAAGAAAATACCTGATAGGACTAGCCGATAAACACCCGCTCTTCTCGGTCTCTTTCCTCCCCAGCTCGGACCTGGTAATCCAATCCAATCGATCCATCAACCACCCCTGAGGTGATGGGAAGAATGAGCACACCTCCAAGATCCGCAGAGTTTTACGATGTCGACCTCCCATGTATTGGTGGGTTCATCTGGATTCTTTGCCCTCCGATGGCTGCCGCGTCGACATACCTAGACCCCTCCGATTCCGAGCTCGGCTTAGAGAAGCACCAGACTCGATCCGATAGGCACGACTACTCCCCTTCGATCAGCAAGTCAGATTGATAAAGTCTTTCATCGCCTCATCGATCCCGGCTGAGAGACCTCCCACCTTCGTTCCGAACTAGACTTTTGCCCAATAGATTCACACTGATACCATCACCACGAGCAAGATGGCCGTCAACGTGTTTTCGGTTCCCGTCTTCCTCGTCGTTTTCCGCGAGTCCTTGGAGACTGGCATCATTGTCTCTGTCCTTCTCGCTTTCTTGAAGCAGACTCTCGGAGGCCCCGGACGCGATGTCACTGTCTACAAAGCTCTTCGTAAACAGGTAAAGTCCTTACCTAGCTTTTGTCCTTTTGCGAGATTCGTCGCGTTACGCTAACTCGTCACGCGACGCAGGTCTGGATGGGAACCGCCCTCGGCCTCACCCTCTGCATTGTAGTCGCGGCCGCCATCATCGGAGTCTTCTACGGAGTCGGTCGAGACAGCTGGCAAGCGCACGAATACTACTACGAAGGCTCGTTTGCGCTTTTTGCATCCATTATCATTACACTCATGGGAGTTGCTCTCCTTCGAGTTGGCAAGCTGCAAGACAAATGGCGCGCGAAACTTGCCAAGGCCATGGAGCCTCAAGCAAAGACAGCGACCTCGACATTCAGCTCTCGATTCAAGCGGAACCAGGAGAAATACGTCATGTTCTTCCTACCCCTCATCACCATTTTGCGTGAGGGAATTGAGATGATTGTATTCATCTTCGGCGTCACTTTCGCAGCACCTGCTACTGCCGTACCCCTCCCGGTCGTTGTTGGCTTGATCGTTGGTGTTTTCGCGAGCTACCTCCTCTACAAGTAAGAATTAATATTACACCAGAACTGTCGACCGGATGGCTCTAACGCGGAATCCTCAGGAGTGGATCTACTTCCAAGATTCAAATCTTCCTCGTCGCCTCTACCTGCTTACTCTATATCGTCGCTGCCGGTCTATTTTCGCGCGCCGTGTGGTTCTTCGAAGCACAGGAATGGAACACAGCCGTCGGTGGTGATGCGGCTGAGGTTGGCGCGGGCCCTGGATCCTACGATATCGACAGAAGCGTTTGGCACG
Organism: Colletotrichum acutatum; assembly: GCF_030867785.1. NCBI lineage: Eukaryota > Fungi > Ascomycota > Sordariomycetes > Glomerellales > Glomerellaceae > Colletotrichum > Colletotrichum acutatum. The sequence continues at coordinate 106,725 of NW_026849071.1, forward strand.
TTAACGTAAGTACTCAAATCCGCGCTGAATAGGGACATGTGATCGCGAGACTGACTTCTTGCAGTGCTGCAGCCCTCAATTGAACGGTGGCGGTGGCTGGGGTCTCCTGAATGCCATTTTCGGCTGGAACAACTCTGCCACCTACGGATCTGTCATCTCGTACAACGTCTACTGGATCTTTGTCATTTGCTGGCTTGTCCTTCTGAGATTCCACGAAGTCAATGGTCACTGGCCCCTCATGAAGCCAAAGGCTGCTGGCAAGGTCGAGTCCACTGAGGAAATGCCAGGAATATCTACGCCTACTGAACACCCTGTCAACGAACCCAAGAAGGATATGTCAACCACCACAAACGCACTGAGATAATCAGTCACGATGGCGGGCTCGGGGTTTATTCGGTTTGGAGATCTTATTGTTGCCGGATCTCATTCATGGAGGGGACGAGGATTTAATGGAGGGGCACACACATTATCAAGACTTCGGTCCCGATACCAATACCCTGCCTTTCTCGTTCAATTACCTGGTAATTCGAATGAATATCTGAATAGTCATCAGCCCTGCACCTTTCACTAGCCTCAAACCTTCGACGATTTTCAGTCCAAGTCTACGGCAATAAACCATGTGGCGAACCCACTCTTATGTTAGATAATGTTTGTTTACCCAGTCTTCATCCTCTCTTTGGACGTGTCAATGATTTTGATCCCTAACAATTTACTTGGAGCATGTTCTACAATGCCCTTCGTGGACCAGCTAAGGATTTGGACCCCGCTCCTTATTGCCCCATGAACACGCGAGCAATCGTACGGGGCCGTGGTATGAAATGTTTTCACATCGCCTCACTCGGTGAAGAATACAGCCACACCTGCATGAGGCATAGGTTTAGATCTACTAGCCCCTATTTAGACCCAACGGCCCACCATCCTTCGAATAGTAGCGTTCTACACGATAGGAAGACTGCAGCGTGTGACTGGGCGGATTCTGTGAGGGGAGCTGCAGAAATGCAGAAAAAGTAACTTCAGGGGGATATTTACCCAACCTCCACTAGCATCAGAAGACTTTTTGAGGCCGAAGCGATATGGTTCCACGGGCATGCAGAGACACTGCTTCATATCAAACGCGCCTGGGTGGCGCGGGCTTCCTTCCGAGTGGGACTTTCTCAACGGGCAGACCAGAACGTGGCGTGGGCAGTAGCTACGATCCCTCGGCCTTCCGAGCTGCCAACTCGGTGATAGATACCAGGCTACTTTGGACTTAGCAAGCCACGCTCAACTCAGACCACTGGAATTTTCTTGGGTTTCATTGCCTATTCTGTAAACCATGACAAAGACACATAATAAGTTATGTGCGATTAGGTCGACGACAATATGGGCGGTCGGTGTCCACAGTCGGGCACCTGGTCACTATCTTCCTGACATCTCCCCGCAAGCCAAGGCGGACGGTTTGCCGGGACTATGCGGCAGCCAGCCTTCTTGCTCCCACTACAGGTCTTCCCAAGAACTTGGTAACCAGAGTCCCCCTGTAGTGTCCGTCTCCCTCATAACACCCCCACGATTGTCAGCAAATCCATATCTACTGGCATTGGCTTGGGCAAACTCCACCGGAATCGCACTTCTAACCCCTGATCCTTACCCGCTTTCATTGGGAGTCTGGGAGCCACAAGAGGGTGCGTACAACAACACGAGCCGTCTCAAAGGAGGCATCGATTCGAGGTCGAACCATTATAGTCACAGCTTGGGAAAGGCGCCCACGGCTATTACGCTGTAGGTCTCCACGATTTCATTTATTTTTGCCTACTCTTCATGTTTGTCGAGATTCTGGGGCGAACGACATGCTTTCTAACACCGAATATCCGCGTTTGCCCGAGGCACGCGGTGTGGCCTCAGTTGACTTATACCACACAGCTTTTCAAGTGGATTAGACTTAGAAAGCCACATACATTAGGTGGCAGGATTGCTGGGACGCGTGGTCATGTCAGCCATGAGCATGGCAAATTCTGCGTACGGTCCGTCCATGAACGAGCACACTTTGCCTCGTGGTATCCACGGAGCCACAGGCCTCATGTCCCTAGAACTCCGCCCTACCCCAAAACTATTATCAACTTCACAGGAAGTAAATAAGCAGGCATCGAAAGATTCTCCTGTACACGTGTGCTCGATCTCTCTTGTAATTGGTTAAAAACGAGGATTTAGTCGGCTTTGAACGATCTTCTCGTGGGTCATTGTTTAGGAATCCAGAATAATGGCCCAATTTTGTCCCGCTGTGTAGCCGTATGTCTGTGATCGTTGACTTCAAGTACGCGGAATAGCCTACTCGTGTGTTATTAAAAAAAAAAAAAAAAAAAGTGGTCCAGGGAAGGTTACCCGAGGCTCTCTATCTCATGCATCCAAAGTGCGTTCCGCCCGGTTTCAACGAGACGCTGTGAGGTCACGGCGGATTACAATAACACCGTCGCTCTGAGAAAGTGAGATATGAGCCTTCGTGGCCCAGAACTAGCTAGAACATGTTGAATTCTTGCAAGCGACTTTTACACATGGCGGGGACCTTGCCACTCTATTCCAAAATCTAAACTTATTGCAACCGCCAGTGTGAGGTAATGTCAGACATGATTAAGAAACATGGTTGCGACTAACAGACAGGGCTCGGTCGTACGAGCTCAAAAATGCTCGGAGTTGCGATCTCGGAGATATGGTCAAAAAAGCTTGTCAAGTGGTGCCCCCCAAAAGCCAAGTCGGACAGACCCGAAGCATCGGTTGGGGCTGAAGCCAGGACGATTTCCTGATTAGCAAGACTAAAACATGGGCTGAAAAGTTTTGTTCCCGATCCCACTTTCGCACGGCTGTTAAATGCTTTGTCGATTGGTTGAGTCGAATGGGTATCCGTAGCGCCTGTCCACAAGTTCGTGTCTGTCCACCCCCCCAGATGCCTTTCTCAGACGTAGTTTCGAGTATCCACGTGGAGCGGAGAGCTGTACCCGCTTTTTAAAACTATGACAAGCAACTTCCTGATTCATTCCTTCGCTTGGCCATGATTCGTTCTTTTCTACGGTAAGTGTTGCCGCGCCCGGCGTCCTAATACGCAACCGAGACGGCTCTAAACGACCGTCGTCCATTCAGTAGTCGTTCACTACAAAGGAGCGTTCAGGTCAACTGTTGTTTGACGGGAATGCGTGATGGAATTGAAGTCCTTCAAATGGTGTCTACATTAATCTATGTTTTGGGAAATACTAGGATACTAAACAAGGTCACTTTAGGCCTCGTTTGTCGTGACAACCTGCCGAATTTAGGCTTCGGACCCTGCAAAAAGTCTCCTCTGACGTACGAGGTCCCAAGCGGCGGCCCAACAGACTTTTTACTAGCCTGTTGTATCCGTCGCAACTCCTCCGATGAACCCGGTAGAGTTAGGATCGTGGTCTGCTCAAGGACGGAATCAGAAATATTTGAGAATTCCACAAGGCGAGATATCATTCCGTGGTCCAGTCGCCTAAGGTAAGAATTTTATCGAGCCCACTAAAGCCGCGGGAACCTTTGAAATTGTTGGGGGCGTACGTGAAGAAAGTCTTCAAGTGGGTATCAGATAGCAATAGAATTCGTAAGCGTAGAGTCCTCGAACCTACCAACCTCACACATTGCAACTGGTTGGACAATTCGTGGGTCCTCATGGTCTCTTGGATACCCACTGGCACCTACCCGAAGAGTTCAAATATCCTTTCTCGCGTCAAGAAGTCAACAAGTCACACAAGTCACTGGCAAGTAGATCGACAGCGAAAGCGAGTCATTTCTTTTCAAGATACGATCCAGGCCAGAACCTAACCCACCGGCGTGTGTGGCTCTAGCGCCAAAGATTATCTAGACATCTGATTAGATCCAATCAGGGTCATCGTGAAGCTAATGATTGACTTTTCCATGTCACATTCAGCCGCCCAATGTTCGCAGTCTCGCAAGCGATGCGGTATTTTCGGTGGGGACATGATACGAAAATGAGGTTCTCAACCAAGGAAGCTGTCCGTGATTGAAATCAGTGCATCTGATAGTGGAACAAGGGATGAACGTCCCGCACTTTGACCATTTTGCTGGAGCTAGATTGATACGTAGGCAAAGCTTTATTTTCTTATGTTCTTTACGGAGATCTGATATAAGTGTATGAGGAGACTCGCCAAATCCCCTTAAGGTACGGTGGTTTGGTCCGAAGGAGAGCCTGCCACTTTTGCTTATACCAATATCGCTGTCGACTGGACGCCCTGTCCAGCACTCAACGTTGGCAAACATGATCGAGCCCCGTGCAGCCAAGCAACCGAAGCCACCGAACGCACGACAGCTCTTGAATGAGTGGAATGTCAAGGTATATGCGGGTGTAGTCGCAGGAGTCATTGCGGCTCTTATTATCTATCATTGGGCGCAATGGATCAAACGCAGAACATCAAAGTCGCCAAGAACTGGCTCGTCATCGCCCTTTGCCAAGGCTTCTAGGTAAGACTATCGTCAGAAATCACTTGGCGCTCGATCAGCCCTAACAGCCCGCAGGAAAATACGCAGCCTACTGGTTCGCAAGGCCCCGGGGTTTCCAACGGGAGGCCATGCCTTGCTGACTATTGCTTTCGTCGGTGTCAATGTTGTTATGTCTTTTCATCACGTTGACAAGGTAAAGATGAGCAATTTTGCTGCAAGATTTGGATGGTCAGTTTTTAAGGGTCCCTCTGCCATCTTCTTGGGTGCTGACACAATATGCACAGGATGTCGACGGCAAACATGGCGCTCTGCGTCTTCTTCGGTCTGAAAAATACTCCCCTCGGTGTCTTGACCGGACATTCCTACGAAAGGCTTAACTTCTTCCACCGTCTAGCCGGGTACGTGGCCGTGCTTCAGATGCTCCTTCATGCCATTTTCTACATGGTGTACTACGGAATGCAGGACCGGTGGAGCACCCTACTCGAAGTGCAAAATTGGGAGGGCATTGGCGCTGGTTCCGCCATGCTCCTCCTGCTCATGGGCTTGGCAAGGAATCTTGGCTACGAGTGGTTTTACGTGAGCCACCTGGCGGGATTTCTGCTGGCCGTTATTTTCACTGGGCTTCACAGGCCCTATTGGATATGGAAGATCCCTGTGGCAATGATATTCATCGCCGCAATTTGGGGACTTGACCGTCTGATTCGAGGGTCGAGGATGTTGTACAACCTTGTCAACAACAGCGCCACCATTTACCGGTTGCCAGACAATGGTGTTCGTCTGGTCATCAAGAAGCCTCTGTCAGGTGCCACTCCTGGCTCGCACTGCTTCGTTTGGATTCCCGGTGTTCGCCCGCTCCAAACACACCCCTTTACCATCGTGTCCAACACTCCTCACGGGGGGCTGGAGCTGGTCCTCAGCTCCTATGATGGTTTCACCAAGGCTTTGCATGATCTAGCTAATACCGAGGCTGGGACGACTGTGTGGGCTTCGGTTGACGGACCCTATGGAGCATTCCCTAACCCGAAGAACTACGACAAGGTGGTCTTGATTGCCGGTGGCAGCGGGGCGACGTTTACCTTCGGTCTGGCAACCAGCCTCTTACAGCACTTGGAATCTGAATCCCACAAACGTGTTGACTTTATCTGGGCCGTCAGAAAGAGGGGTTTGTCTAGTCCGATCAATAACACGTGTGGAGTGAACGCTGACGTGTGACAGAGAATCTAGAATGGTTCACGGATCACCTTCAGTCACTGAGCCAACACGGCGCAGGGGTGAACGTGTTACTGCACGTTACCCGGGAGGGCTCCACGGCCTCCTTGAGCGAGTCGTCCGAAAATGTCTCATCGCCCACTTCCCTGAAGTCACCGAACGAGAAGGTTAAAGCTCTTTTCCCTGAGTCTGGCACGGAGCAGAATAAGGAAGCTCTCCCTTCGACTGCGGCAGTACCACGGGGAGATAGATCGGCGGGTCTTGAGGGGCTGTGTGATATCAAGTTCGACAAGTTGCGAGCTGGGGAGGCTATCACTCAAACACTGCAGTCAGCTGCACCTGGTCAACGGGTATTGATTGCTGCTTGCGGCCCGCAATCACTGACCGAGATTGTCCAGAACGCTGCTGCACACTGTATCGCCACTGGCGAAATAAGCATCGAGGTACACTGCGAGAACTTCGGATGGTAGCCGGAGCGGTTAGAGTATATACGTCGAGACCATGGCTCGAGAGAAAGGCGTGGACTTTCATCACAACGAATGGCTTTCATGACTGGCCAAGAAACCAGCATGACAGAAGTCTTCATCGCAGCGGCTTTAGTGTAGTGCAATACTTTTCACTAGTCACTCACTCATGGAGGTGACCATTAAATCTGTGAAATCTTTGCCTGTAAGCCTCATCCTCAATCCCAGTGAGATTCACATTCTTTCGGAACTGCACGATGCAAAGACCCGGGCATCGGATGGAAAACGGTATACCATCTTCCGGCATAGAGCACGTGGGCAACCTGGCCAGCTTTGAAAACACTATGAAATTATCGATGACCTCTAACGTAGCAAAGAAACGGCTTCCCATAATTCCATGGCTAGTCGATACCCTAGCATGGGTCTAAATTTAGCTGGTGTGAGCGGAGAGCTCGGTCGTTGTGGTGGCAGGATTGACAATCCAGACATGACAAGTGCCCCCTCGCTCGGTCTCCGGGCACCTAGGAGCTAAATCCGAGCCCCTTGACAGCTTCGAGATTCCACATTCAAACGATCAGCTAGTACGAATACTCTTTAGGTCGAATATCTCAACAAATCGGCACCTGCTTGGGCAGATTCCTGGAAAGAGGCCTTGGATTGTGACGTGTGACACGGTAGATTCAAACTATCAACGCTACGACTGACTCTCCGAATAGGTATTCGCTTTTGGTCCCCTGACCACGAAATGAGAAGCTATCTCTACTGTACATCAATGCGTGCTAGTCTGCGCCATTACTTGTAATGCAAATGTGATGATTGGTGGGTTCGGCTGAAATCTTCTGGCCCGAATGTACTAAACGGGGAATGTCTTTCAGCATACAGAATCTTGCCGAAGCTTGGTCGAACTGTGGCGATATCCTTGTTTGCCCACACCTGCCCAGAACGCGGAATCTTCGCTTCGAGGGGCCCAAGCCCAACCAGCGCCTCCACTAATAGGTAGATGGTAGAAGCGGAACGCAACGTAAGATGAGGTAGCGCCGATAGCGAAAGCGAACAAGATATCGAAGCCGTGGTGTTGGAAGTCGTACCATCTGGAAGCGCAGATAAAGATGCACAACGCAAACGGAACAAGGGTGAGGACCACTAGATAGACGGGTGGAGCTGCTGCTTGTCTTCGAAACGGTATGACCTGCTCAGGGAGCCTGCCAGCCTGGCCGTCTCCCGCCAAGCTCTCCCCATCGATGCGCGAAGGGAAAGCAGAGTGATGGGTAGCTCCCAGGTGTACCCCTTGAGGTGCCCACGGCGCGGCTACCCCAAGTTTGCTCGCCAAGAAGAGCATGAGATAGATCAGTCCTGAAGCTGCGACGGATGAGTGTCCGGACGGAAAGCTGCGGAACCCCTCATCAATAACACTCTTGTCAGGGTTGGTGCAGATGTCGGCCGATACGAGCTGTCCCATGGCGACGGTGGTGGTGTTTGATATGCCACCAACAATGTACCGGGCCAGATTGTCGAGATCGGGCTGGCAGCGGGCCAACGCATTCGGTCGAGGTTTCCCGAGTAGGTTCTTTGTTGTGCTCACGATGAACCAGGTCGTCACGACCGAGAGAATGAGCCCCAGCCATCCTGCGTGTACCTCCCAAATCTTCCTACTCCAGACAAGGGACCTTGGCGTATCTCTGGGAACTGTTCCCCCGGGTACGAACAGTATGACTACTCCAAAGATCACCACTATTGGTAATGCGACGCTTAGGAGTAGTAGATTCGTCACAGAAACGGTATCGCTGTGGAGCGGAAAGCTAATATCTGGGTTCTCCAGGTTGAAAGGCCGTTTTTGTGGCGACAGATTGCCAAGCAGTAGGCCTGCCACGGCAAATGCGATGAGTAAAACCCAATCGATGGCATAGGATAGAATCAAGATGAGATTCCCCATTGTCTGGCGTTTGCGATGTGCGCCGCTGGGATCCGAAATCGATGAATAGGGTCGACGGGATTCGAAGGGACCACGATTCTGGAGGTCCTCAAGGGGAATATCGAGCATTCTGTTGTCCAAGCCGAAACGCAATGAGCTAAATATTGTTCAAGTTCATAATATTGAAGGCGGAATTCAACATCTATATATATGTGCAGCTCACAATGACTGCGTTCGAATGTGACTTAGACCTGGATGCAGGGACAGCGCCTCTTCCCTAGACTCGCCCGGTTGAGTCGCCGTCTCATTCCCCGCCACATGACAGGTGCACTCTACTCCAACCTCACATACGCGTAGCTTAGCAAGCCAAAATACGGCCTAATACTAGACCGCACCCAGTGAGGCTGTGTCCTGCTCTGGACAAGGTCTTAATTTTGTATCAGTTGGGGAAAGGGGCTACAAGAGCGGCACAGATCGTCGGGGCCTAAAAATGGCCAGTGACCCCTCTGTACTGGACGGACCTCTCATCTCCCCGACAGCGAGAGTTTTGACTTGACTGCCGATACTTTATTTATCTTTCAAATTTGGTCCAGAAACCTGTACCGCCAACTTCTCCTATACTTTTACTCCCTTCATCAACAACTACCAGACACTTCCTGGAATCGAAGCTTGCTTTGAATGATACCCACATAACCAATGCTAATCGGCTGACGCGTCCCATAAGCCACTTGCCATTGGGAATTCCAGGTTGTAGATGCCTGGATGTGTAACTCCTACCTTGATCGGTGGATATCATCGCGTGAACATTGAAGGTTCACGTTGCCTCAAATGCCCCTGGAGTCATATCAACGACTGTAGAGGCTTCGCATGGAACACTCGAGAGTCCAGGCCTTTTGCAGTGCCAACGCCTTTCTCCTGTCGACATAAGATCCGTATAAAACGGAGGCGGTTACACCTAGAGCGTACGGTATTAGAAGCGAGGCAACGTATCACAGCCCCTGACATAGATGATGACTCGGTGCGTAAGAAAGTTGCTATCCTGCCACTCTAGGCTCAAGTCTCACAGGGTGGGCAGTGATGGGCGGGCGGGTGGCGCTGGTTCCTCGTATCAAACGCTGCGATGAATGATGCTTCTTTGAAGTGTCTCATAGTCTCAGGGACTCGCTCTATCCCAGCCTTCTTTCCGGCACGGGACTTCGATGAAGCATAGAGAAATACCATGTTCGTCAGAATTTAACTTTCAGAAAGACTGAAAGCCATCTCTCACAGCCTCTGCCTTGGCCAACGTGCGGAAGCTTGGTCAAGTTCTAGTAACGTATTCTTGAAGAGTTACTGTGTACATGTACTTTCGGAAACTTCTCAGTAAGCAATCTATCGTGGTCTAGGTTTCCAACGGACGAACTAGTCAAAACAGGGTGTGTGGAAATATCTAGCTCGATGTTGCGGGTGGCTGTCCGGGGCGTGTGGGCACATTGCGTTGAGAAGGGAAGCACGTGGTCAGAGAACCAACCACCTCTTGGCAGGGCAGTTCCGCTACCAGATCTTTCTAACTACTGCAAGTCCTCAGATCATCCTGTCTTTTGAAACTGCTTGGAATCTAGATGTTTGCTGCTGTTTTGCCAAAAGTATGATTCTTCGCAAAAGAAAACAAGCCTACACCCATTCTTCCTTACAGGTAGGTAGCCAGGATGGTGAGTCCATCCCCTTTTGTCGCCATCCCAGACGTCCCCAAACATCCACATGCTCCCAGATAGAGACTAATTGTGCTGAGGTCTTAAATCTCGTTCAGGTATCTTTTCAATTGCACTGTCGATGCGACCTATTGCATATTGCCATCCAGAACTCTTTGGCGAACAAATCGGTGTGGTAGCAGACTTTGCCATTGACAAGATCAAACAGAGACCATCCATACCTTCGCTACCCGACCGCTCGTTTCTATTTGACAGCCTAACTTTGATCACAATCGTTAGAACAGTCCACCGAGCCGATTATCGAACCTCGAATAGGGAATATTCAAGTATCCTATGGCACCCGTCACGTCAAGACGAAGCATCGTCAGCTATGGCATCATCATATGAGTCTCTTTTATTTACTCTAAACGATGATCCGACTGAATTCGGCCACGAGCTTTTCGCCGATGCAGGTGATGGAGAGTATGAAGGAGAAGTATAGGACCAAACTGTTGCTGAGATGGTTGGATCGAAGCTGCTGGTTTCGCTTGCTTCGCGAACAGAACTTCGGGTTAACGATGGAACACCGTCGTATTCGCGCACAATATCCTTGGACAAAAACAATAGTCCAGGAGATTCACCAATATTCTTGAACTTTCGATTGAATTTGGGCAGTTGTGCAGCTTGGGCTATCCGTCCAAGCATGGTTGACTCCATGGAGCATTTTGGCCTAATTCAGGCTCCAAACCCAGTCGCCGATGGTAAGGGAACTTTCAATACTTCGCTAGCCAAGTGTCAGATAGCTCTGGATCTCATCATGATTCCGGTTATTGATTTCCTAAGAGAAGGTTGCCGTGGCATAATATCATCCAGCCTTTGGCTTTCCTTATTTGCTGGCGAATGTTTCTTTGCTTCCTTCTTTTTTCTTTCTTTCTTCATCATCGGAAGTTCAGTGATTCCAATGGCATCCAGCCACGGCTCAGCAAATAATTTCACCCTAAATAGAGCTGCGAGGTCTCCATGGTTATGACATAGTTGAGTCGACGTTTCTAGGTTTCTTCTCTTTTCTGTTTCATGTCAATAGGGCACCCATCGTGGAAGACTTTTTGCTAGATCTGGCTGCGAATCTGTGTCGAGTGCCTCCAGGGCTGATCACAGTGTGATCTATTCGATGTGGAAGTAAATCAGAATTTGGATGTCTTGGGCCTTATCCCTTAGATTCAGCTCGCTATGTCGAGTAGGAATACGTTCAGCACAGCCTTGTTGATGACAAGCGCATGATTCACAAACACCCTCTCTTTGCTTACAGACAGACAGTCTCTCCAGAAGACGTCGCAATGTCGATCATTTGTGCGAACTATTGCTTCCGTCTTGCTGTTACGAAGTAGTCAATTTCTTTGATCCACGTCCCCTGGCCGAGACCTATATCAACTGGAATCATATCGGACTCTACTCTTGGTCAACTGGCAGGATTCTATAGCTAAGTAATCCAGCTATCTATGATCCAGCTACCCACTTTAGACAATTCTCCAACAGGGCAAGCTTGCATTTATTCTCAGCCCTGCGATCTGTGGTGGCATGAAGCAAACAGATGACGCTTAGGATAGCCTTGTTAATCAACTAGGTACTACGGATGCACCATAAGTACAGCCTCAAGACTGGACTTGTTGCGGGGCTGCGCTTGCTTTAAGATCCATCTAGGTACGCGGGAATGGAGTGTGGGAATAATTCCGCTAACAACTCGCCCTGCTGTGTCTTCCACATCTTCTTGCGAAAGCCTTCTCCAAAATGGGTGGCTTCTTTGCCAGTTAGGCCGCCGGGCGTCTGGAAAAAAAAAACTCATCGAGCCTCAACAGACAAGTCATCCTCGGTCAAAGCTTCCCGAGAGTTTGATAGCCGGTCTGAAAGATTAGCCAGCCTCATCTCGGCACGATCCTCAGTAGCATGACTCGAGGCTGGTCCAAGCCTCTCAGCTGGAGATCAATTGCATTATATCTTATCACATGAGCTTGCGAGACCGATGCAAGTCAGGGAGCCCCAACGTCCAACACTAAGTTGAAGTCTATCTCAATGGTTCATCCAAAGCATCATTGTCGCCAAGCTAAATCATCAGGAACCGCGCAGCTTGGCATATCGGAGCGCTTACTAAGATCTAGTGAATCTTCATAGACAAATAAATCGTAGTGCAGTGCTGCAGTCCTCGAAGAGATATGAACCCTACAGAAGTATGTGATATAAGTACGTCTGCCACACCCGACCGTTTGAAAGTGAAATATGTGGTTTTCATGACAAAACCCGTCGAGTCACCTCAAGCGTCAACGATGTTAACCTATATTGTCTTCCTTGCGTAAGAACGCCGCATCTGGAACTCACTGAGCCAAAGAATACATGTACTGACGCTCACTAAGAAATCTCGCGGCGGGTACCCTCGCCCAGCGGGAGATCAGCTGCTTCTGTCGGGAACAGGCATCCAAGAAAGTCCGCGTTGAGTGGACAACATCTGCATGCCACGACCACGGATACATGAGTAAGTCATTCCCCGAATATCATGATAGTCGAAACAGACTGCTAACAAAAGGCACAGGAGGCGATGCAGTAAGCCAACGATCCAATATCCCCACTGCTATCCAAGGTCCGCCCTTTGCTAATTGTGCTTTCTTTCTTCACACAGTGCATTATCGTATCCAACCCCGTGCGAAACAACGACTTCCAAAATGATTGCCTCGAGATCAATGGCTTGCAAACTGCAGAGTGCGGACCATGAGCTGACTTTCTCCAAGGACGGTCTATCGCAGAAGGACATGTTGAGACTGGAAGGCTGAAACGTTGTACATTAAGCACTGAATGAGGACATTCAGACAAGCGGCGGCTGGCAAGGATCAAGCCAATACAATCAAGGATTCAACATTGATACCAACAATCATACCGATAGTCACAGTGACATTCAGACCGATTCCAGTTTCCCGGGGCTATCTGTTCCAGACGTGTTGGACTAATTTGCAGACTCAAGGGTGAACTCCTTTACCACAACTGAACCCCCAAGAGACTTCGTAGCATAGTTGAAAACTGCGAAACGGAATGCTAGGAAAAACTGCCACCTGTTGTGGAGCGGGTAGTCCGGTCCAAGCTGAGTGAAGTTCTCTCCGTCGAGGCTGTACAAGAGCTGGCTCGGGTTATCTGCCTCAACCCCAAAGGTCGGATGCACATCTGCGACTATGCGTAGGTAGATGTCGGCAGAACCGTCGGCAACCCCTGATAGGTCAACTTCAGACTCGGTGGCTGTGGCTACGATCGTGCCATTGGAGGTAGTCTGCCAGCCAGAGCTCTCGGACAAGATAAGATCATGCACCGCGACGAGCTTTAGGGCGTCGCCCTCCTTCCGCAAACCAATGTAAGCTGACTCGTCACGGAAGATTGAGACGCCAGCTACGTCGCCGTCAGCCATGTTGCCGAGGTTCAGTCGGAAAGTGCCGCTGCTCTTTGGGCCCTGGATTCTGTGGGCAAGAGTGTTCCTCGCTCTGTATAAATCGTCTGTGATAGTTGCTGTGTATAACGTGAGGCCGTGCGGTCCGAGCTCCCAGGCAGAGTTGTCTGGGTTGTGGTTGAAAGCCCATTCGGCTGAGAGGACAGAGCTATCGAAGTTGTCGGTATACGCTCCAGCTGCCTTTACCGTCTTCTCCATCTGGTCAGGCATGGGATAAGTCTTGCCCCAGCCCCCGGTCTCGTCTGTAACGATGTGAGGCCAGCCTTCTTCGTCCCATGTCAGCGGCGCCAGAACCGGAATGCGGCCACTCGGATACGCGTCCAAGAATGACATATACCACCAGTCACCATCAGCGGTATCTACAATGCCGCCCTGATGAGGTGTTCCGGAGTTCGGAATGGGGGACGCCATTCTATCGAGAACTGTGCGGTTGGTGTAAGGACCCCACGGGTTATCTGCTTTTAACACATGCTGGCCATCTGCAGGCTTGGTCAACCAGATGTAATAGCTGGAACCAATGTGGTAGAACCTCGCTCCTTCCAAATACCGCGCTGGATCGACCCAAACAACCTAGACAGAGAAGTTAGAAATAAGCTTGCATGGCCCAGATTCGGGTCTCACCTCGTTTTTGACCGGCTGCAGTCCATCAGGTGAGAGTTGAGCGATACTGATATTATATCTCCCGTATGCGACATACATAGTATCATCGTCGTCAACAAGTACACCCAAGTCGTAGAAGCACTCGTCGATAGGCGGTTGAGCAGTCCAGGGTCCTGCTGGATCACTCGCGGTGAAGATCCAGGTCTTCATTCCACCAGACTGGATGCATCCATACCAGTAGAACAGGCCATTGCTTTCCCGATACTTCAAAGAAGACGCCCAGATTCCGCCTACATAGGCACTGGTACTGCCATTCAGGTAATACTCCTCTCCAAAGACGAGTTCAGGTACCGAGTGTCCCACATACTCCCAGTCGACAAGGTTGTAACTCTTGAGCACGGGAGCTCCCGGAGAATAATGCATTGTCGAAGCCGTGTAGTAGTATGTGTCGTTGACGCGAATGACCTCCAAATCGGCAAGGTCCTGCCACAGGACAGGATTCGTGAACGTGGTATCCTGGGCTAGGGCCACAGAGGCCGCTAGCACCAAGGCTGGAAGGAGGGAGAACATCTTGTTCGTGGCTGATCTAGATCGTAACGGATCGGTATCAAAGTCTCAGAAACGACTACAGTCATGATAAGCTTATTATTATAGTGCCCGAAGCTGGCTGATTTTGGCTTCTATCAAGGCCGAATATTGACTCTCTTCCCACTCTTTCACACGGGTCGACGTGAATCATTACACAACGCCGAGAAATGATCACTTGCGCACAAATAAGACGATTGCGTGAGGTGTGATCCCGGATCAGATCTATCCTGCAATTGGTGCGCAACATCTAAGTTGGGGTTGATCTGGGGCGGCTAAAGGCGGAGGCTGGGGATGCAACTGATGAGATGAGGGGAACGGATGGAGATTCTCCAGCATCATGCGGGGAAGCGGGCTACGATCATCGACGTCCATTCACATTGATCGGTAAAATAAATGCTTAGCCACGTTTTCGAGGACGGCAGACGATGGATGGAATGGAACTTGTGCAGTAGATCTTGAGGTTGCATAGGAATTTCACTTTCCATCACAATTGAAGTCCTTACGGCCTCGTGCCATCCGGCTTTATTGCTTACCTTACCCGAAATCCCACTACGTTGAACAAACCTCGGAGTCGTTGACTGGACGAACATGATCTATAGGGCTGTATGAGATGGCAAATGTTGCAAAAAGTAAGACAGAGCAAGCGATTGTTATCTAGAGCGCATCCAAGGTGCTATGAGAAGGGGGTCGTCGGGACGGTCATTAAACCGCTTCAGTAAGGGCGAATAATCCGTCATCGACTTGATTCCATCAACTTCCGGGCACCAACAGCTTTGACCTGCCCTCAATCTTCTCACTTTACTTACATAATGACCCTCGTCATCAAATGAGGTAACAACTTCTAGTCGATATCGCTTTCATCAATGCTAAGCGCGCGGTTGCCTCCGAGTTTACGAGTCATTGTTGGCAAAAGGGGCGAAAATTCGATCCTGCTTCCAGAGGCCAAATCATGCTTCGTCGTGGTCCGCAACAGCCCTCGAAAATGAAAGGAACAGAACGATCAGAGGACTCATCATCACATGCACTCTCCATCTGGTGATGCGACACAGTGAAGAGAGCAGTAGCCCATGTGTGGAAAGCGCTGCCAGTAACTAGCATGAATTTGAGTCAGGGTGAATATACTCTGAGCATAAGGATGTCATTACCCAACGACTTTCGTCTATCCTGTACAGTCATCCTCCTCTCATGGCAAGCTTGAAAAAGCATATCAATTCAAGTGCTGTTGGACACTACAATGCTTCATCAACTCTGTATTCTCGTATTTGTGACTCACAAAGAATTTATTTCATTCGATAACAAGCTAAGACTTTCATCTGCCCCAACTGACGAAGCACGCGTGAGGGTTTACAGAGGGGATAGCAGGTGGCCTGGCCACGAATGTTCTTTTCAGCGATGTAATAGTCGTTTCCTAAAAGGGGAGTTCCCAAGAGGTTACTGTCGTGTGGGCATGAAATAACTTGATCCAGGCGGCTTAGATGTAGATGCCACGTCGGATATGATCCGACATAGAGACGCAATTCCTCAATTCGCCTCCGCTAAGAGAGCAACCCTTCCTAAAGCTTCTAGGCGAGTCCATTCGATCCAGCGAATCCTCGGCGAGTACGGCGGTGCCGCTTGAACAAACGCGACCCGCCGTTCCACTCCAAGCTTGACAGCATCTCAACTCCGCAGAAATTCTCAAAAATAGACCACCGAGCTTGACGCGGCCTACTATCATGAGGGCATTCGCGCCAAGACTGCATGACTGACAGCAACATGCCAGCGAGATCGATGGATTGCAATATGAGATAAGGCTTTGAATGCAGAAATGGGAAGTCTGGTCCGCTTTTGCCCCCTTCACGACCCCTTTTTGGACAACACGAGGTTGCGTTTTTGTTGTGGCTACCGCTCTCCTGGGTTTCCTCTTGTTCGTTTGAACGTTGTCCTGGTATAAAGAGTGAGCACCGCCTCAAGGTTGCGACACGGCGGACTGATCGGAAAGCCCGGGACTCCTGGGTAGCATGGCGTGGCTTTAGGTCATGTGGACCCCTCCGCGATCTCCACACGGAGTCTGAGTTCATCAGTCCGAGACCGATCTGGGAGATACCCAGGAGATATTCGGTCGAAAGTGGAGAAGCCTTCCACCGGGTTTACAAGATGTAAAGGAAACTCTCACCATTGTGAACGATCAAGCAAGCTGTCAAAGTTGAGCATCTACAGTTATCGTAACTTCATCTAGGTGTTGGCATCATCGGGAGGCAGGTGAGCAGAAATGCTCTGACGGAAAATTCCGACGCAAACAGTCGAGCCAGGCTTTGCGAGAGATGAGACGATGGTTCGGACGGTGAAGGTGGGGTGACCTTGAATGAGGCTCAAACCTTGATTGATTGCCCCGGCTATATGCTCCGCGTAATACCCCGTCGACGTTGGACCGCGACCACGGAGCCATCCAGTACTTCGACTTTTTCTTTTAGGAGACTTCAGGCTATGAAATGGTTGTCTTAACTGGAAGTTTGTTATCTGAGTTTTTTGAGAGGCACTATTGTCTCCAAGTGCTAAAGTCTTTGGGTCGGAAATGCCAATGCTGGGCCATCGTCAGCTCGCAAGCGCCAAAGTCATGAAATCGAAGGCAGCCACGTCACTTAATGAAAAGTAAAAATTGTACGGAAGGGACATTGAGTGAACTCATATCAACATTCTAGAAACATCGTCTTGACCTCCTGGCAGCCCCAGCACAGTTGCAAGGGCCTCCCCAGACCCTACGTCTGGCACGAGTCAATCAGGGGGCCGCGATCTCCAGAAATTTAAGTTTACTTGCTTGGCTTGCTAGGAACACGATCATGCCCGAGTCCTCGAGTGACCCAAGCCCACGGCTCGGGAAATACCTCTCACTCACAGCGCGAACTCACTGCTCGCAACAGCCTCGTTTACCGTCGCTTGTTGTCTCGCGCCTTGACACACTGCGAATTAGCCTGAACAAAACACGTAGAGCTCCATCACACAGCCCCTCCTTGGACAAGCCCCTAACCAATATGCCCCCACAAACAGACACTGCCGTTGCCAAGTGCTCCTTCACGGGATCTAGAATGCTAGCGTCCGAACTGTTGGTTCCCTCTTCTCTCAGGGGCTGTTGATTTCCATATAAGTAGGGCGAGAGATCGTCGAATACTACAAGCCTCTTAGGTAGTCATCATCGGCATCCAGCTTCTCGATCCAGTCTCCCGCTATACCAACACAATCGTTTCGACACTACCAACTTTCATTCCTTCGCTCAACTTCAATAATCTTGATTCTTCCAAATCAACCACAATGCAGTTCACTTCCGCCCTCTTCTCCGTCCTCGCCATTGCCGGCCTGGCCGCTGCCCTTCCTGTAAGCTGCCTCAACTTCCAGCATCATATCAGTTGAAACGATCTTCCACACCACGGACGACCAAATTCAGCTACGATTTACACACAAGCGAACATGAATCCAAACTAACAACCAAACAGCAGGCAACTCCCACCGCCACGGCCTCGGCCACCGCTACCCCTACCTGCTCCCCCGGCCCCACCATCGACTACACCGTCGTCGCCAACGACACCCTGACTATCATCTCCCAGAAGTACAGCTCTGGCATCTGCGACATCGCCAACGCCAGCAACCTCACCAACCCCAACTTCATCGCCCTCGGCCAGGTCCTCAAGGTTCCCACCTACGTCTGCAACCCCGACAACACCTCCTGCTTGTCCAAGCCCGGCACCGGTACCTGCGTTGAGGGCGGCGCCGCCACCTACACCATCGTTGCCGGCGACACCTTCTTCATTGTTGCCGAGCGTCTCGGCCTTGATGTCAACGCTCTCCTCGCTGTCAACCAGGGTGTCGACCCTCTTCTGCTCCAAGTTGGCGATGTCATCAACGTTCCCGTTTGTTAAAGAGCTTTTACGCTAGGGATCTCTTGCATTTGTCTCGCGACAGGAACATTATATTGACGAAAGTGTCTGATTTGAACGTGGGGAGTGGTATAGATGGTAGCTCACCGCATTAAAATTGAACTGGATACAATCATTCGCCTGCTGCCATCCACTTATCATGTGAAACGTGGGTG
Source organism: Colletotrichum acutatum (assembly GCF_030867785.1). NCBI lineage: Eukaryota > Fungi > Ascomycota > Sordariomycetes > Glomerellales > Glomerellaceae > Colletotrichum > Colletotrichum acutatum. Next base: position 125,161 of record NW_026849071.1, read on the forward strand.
TCTTTGAATCATCCAGTCAAGACCGAGAGCTCCTTTGTCATCACCCCTGCCACCCGTGTCCTACCAGTGCTACTGATAGATATTAGTACAAAGCTGAGGGGGTCTTGTTCTTTTCAAAGGTAGTCATTTGGACACCTCCGATTCAATGAAACTGATCAAGGTAGCATCATGCATTGTTGTACTGATAAAATGATTTGGGATACCATTGCTTGACTTATTTAGACCCCGAGATATCAGATCTTACCGCTATCCAGCCGACGCTCAGATGTGTAGAGACAGTAAATAGACTTTCCTTTGCAAGAGCACTTGACGTACAGAAACCTTCCCACAGTTTACTGGTTGTAGTACATGTAAATATCCTTTATCTTGAAGTCGGCCTGGGTGGCAGGGGGTCCGGCACTCCAGCCCTTGTCACCGTTGGACCAGTTGTTAAAGACCCAAGGACCAGTAGCGGAGGGCACATCGTCGGTAGTAGTCCATACCTGGACACCATCAACGTACCAGGTGACGCGCCCAGGAGTCCAGTCGAGACGGTACTCGTGCTCGGTGGTAGTCGGGTCAGCAGGTGGTGAGATAGCGTTGTATGTTTTAACGCCGTCGCCGTCAGCATCCTGGTTTGTGAGCCAGAGTTTGCGAGTTCCCTGATTGCTGAGGGAAGCCGGATCGGAAAGCCACTCGATGTCAGTCTCTTGGCTATCACTCTGGTAAAAGAAAGCTCCTGAAATCTGTTGTTAGTACCAACCGGCAAATCCTGGAGCTTGAATGCGGGACCTACCGTTGCAGACTCCAGCAGGCTCACTGAAGATAGCAACAGTACGAACAGAAGCGTACTTGACGTTAAAGGTCGTGGAAACCTCGGCAGAGCTGTAAGGCTTGGCTGTCTGACCACCAGGAACTTTAAGATTCATATAACCACTGCCTACAACGACATTGGCTGCGTCAAAGCGATGGGTTGGCGGGTCAGAAATGTTCCAAGTGCTCTTGTAGAGGCCACTGGGGAGAGTAGTGGCACTCGCGAAGTTGAAAATCTGGCGCTTGGCATATGCGTAGCCGTCGACGACGTATTGGCCATTTGTAACAGTCGGCGCAGGAGACCGAGTCAAAGCCAGAACTGGGTTGACTGCCACAAGGGCAGATGCAATAAGTGAGGAGCGCATTGTGATGAGAACAAACTATGAGAATAGGGTCTTTAGTCTGAATAGCTTGGGTATCTCTTCCATCCTTTCTATTTCTCCGGCAGCAACACTGAATTACTTATAGTCCTCAGAATCAGCATCTCCTTCACTTTCTGAGGCCTAGCCAGGCTCCAGAGTCTGGGCACGTCATGATCAGTTCCTCGATCATGAGGACGCAACGTTGCCTGAATCCTGTCACGTAAGTCCACTGCATTTCGAATCTCCCCTGCATAGTATTTGAGGACCTGCTTGAAGGAAGGCGAGGGGATCCGAGGAGACGAATGACGCTCTCGCGAACCAACAGGGTCATTAGAGGGGGTTGCGCACTCTCTCAAGGGATGAAAATTGGAAATCACTCAAGGCTCAGCACAGCCAAGAACAAGTGGCCCCTCCCTACCACCAATCGCAACATCTCGCTGCGAAACATGGAGCACACCTCTTCACACCATTTCGAGCAGTTCTCTCATTGCCAAGTCCGAACATGAAGGGTCTATGAGGTTGGATTTACGCTGACGGATGTGGCGTTGTCATGCGAATGCACAGCTGGCATTCTCCCTTGGCTAGATCGGCTCGGAGTTTCCATACGATATTACCGGGTTCTAGGGAAGCCTTCACCATTTACTCCCTTGATAATGCCACCGGCCGAGAAAAAGTCCGCACTTGACCGCCATCGCAACCTTCATCAGGGCGAGTAGTGAGACATTCTAGATCCCGCGTTCGATGGCGGTAAACTGCAGCGATGGCAAGTTGCATGACTGAGGTCGATGAGGAATCATCCACGCGCCGGCGATGGCGATACTTTCATTCTGAGGATCGAACCCCCGGTTTCTCGGACTAGAGGCCCGCAGCCGCTCCCTTGACGGGCTGTCCCGCCCAGCTGCCGGGGTTACACGCGTTTACCGACTGGTCTACTTTATCTCACGTCAGTGCAGGCACCTCGGTTTCTATCTGACCACCCCTGATATGTCGGTCAGCAATGTTGCTATTTTACCTATTGAAGGAACCACATGATGAAGAATTAAGGCTCATGAATCGTCGCATTCCTCGCCCATCCACCCATGAAGACGGGTTGCTGATGATGCTCCGATGGCCTGGAAAAATGCATGGTCACATTGCATCAAATCCTAACCATTGGGTCATGGGCAAGATGGGATGAACTGACACTATGTGGAATAGGAAGGTGGGGGGAAAGAGACGATCGCCTTGTCTCGGTTCCTCGCGGAGTCGCCTGACTGGTGGGACCAAGCTGCAAGGTGGTGGGCGAGAAAATCATTCCGCCAGCCTCGGCCTGCTTCGAATGTGACAGAATCGATAAATGTGATCACTGTCTCAGAGTAGATGATGTAACGGCCTCAGATCTTGAGTCCAGACCATGGTGAGCGACTGAAGCAAGGCTGTAGGCTGCCCGGATTCATGCGGGTTGCACGGCGCAGCTGGAAGGCCGGCTGGGCCTTCGAAGAAATCCACCTCACTTGGCAAAATGCAACAGAAAGCTCCTCGAAGGATCAATATCATAAGTGCCCCACCAGCAATACGAGTCGTTCGGTGAGGGCCTGGAGTTGAGATAGACCCCGATGTACACTCCTTGAAGCGTAACTTGGTCCATTTAGATTAACCCTTCGTCCTTCAAAGGTCTGTGAGGGTATTTGTCGAGTCAAATACCATAGCCACTCATTAGCTGATTATCAATGATGCGTCCATATCTAGTTATGTTTCTCAGTATACCGATTCTCGTGGTGGAGAGATGAGTGCCCATAACACACCACCTACCACCTCGTATGAAGGAACCCATGTTAGACATTTCTACACTTTATTCTTAGTAGGCAATGGTACTCTGGGACTGATAAATTTGCTCATTATACATTTGATGGCCCCAAGGTCACCACGTTATTGGAACCACTTCTACAAACAAATATGCAATTTACTAAGTATTTATGAATACTACTCCACCATATCCTGACTTTCGCTCCTTTGAGTTGTGTGGTTCTCCTACCTATTCCCCTTCCACCCTATTTCGAAGTACCCGCCGCTCTCTTCCGCATTGTTCCTCGAGTTAGATGGCTCAAGGGAGCTGGTAAGTTCTTCAGCTTCTTTTTATTATTCATGGCCGCAGGCACAAACTGCTTTTGAGCTGCGAGAAGGAGTGTTTGCTGAGCTACAGTTTGACCTGTGCCTTCCTCTGAGATGACGGAAAGAGGTCGGTGGGGAGTGTATGGTGGAGGATCGTAGCTGACAGGCCATACTGCGGCATAAGACTGCGAGGGGTTTCTGGCGTTGACCACATGCAAGTGATTGCTCCCGTCGACAGATGATGCAGAAGGTTCTGTCTGGCTACTGCTGGCTTCGCTTCGCAGAGGGCTTTGGGGGCCGGATCTACTGGAGCTGGGACTCGGTGTGTTCAACTGCGATCCCTCAGATGGCTTATGCATCGTAGTGCCGCTATAGTGGGACGTGGCACCGGGGCTAGTGTCTCGAGAGGTTGACTGGCTGAAGGGAACGGGTTTGCGCCTGATCTGGAGTGTCGGGGGCTGACTTTGAAGATGGAGATGCCACTGATCACCATATTTCTCTCGATAGGCGGCCTCGACGATTTGGCTGGCGAGGGCCTCCTCTCTCATTCTCTCTTCTGCCATAGTTTGCGTGAATTGAAGAAGGTGTTGATTTTCTAGCTCGATGGGGGTGAACTTCATGGGAGCGCTATAAGTAGTCGGACCAACTGCGGCTGGGGACTGTGGCATAGGCTCTTGTACATGGCTGGAAGCTTGAGGAGGAGGCTTGGGGTTTCTCGTCCCGGAACGACGGTATCTGAAATATGCTAGAATTTGCATGGTTGTGGTTTTCGAAGAAGTAATGTGCAGTTATGATCATTTGAAAATGAATTAGTGATATCGCTTTCCAAGTGATGGAGTGTGGATAGGATGTGGCACAGACGTCGGTTAAAGGATGGAGGGGTGGGTAGTGAGAAGAAGTAAAGGGGATTTTGATATAGCATAGGGCAAGTCCCTTCGGAGATAGATCCAGAATAGTCCCATAAGGCGTACAGAACGACTCTGATACTTACCATCGCGGCCTGGGTTACAACATGGGGTAGCGGGCGTTAGAGTTGATATTTGACTTTACGTGAAATTCGGAGAAAGCTCATTTCGACAAAACCCAGATCAATCTTCAAGGCACGAACAGCGCATGGTGTTTCATGAAGCGAAGCTTCCTCCGTTGACATTCCTCAAGGACCGTCTACCTCAGTTCTATCAGAGCTTCGCGCCAGCCTCGCGCTTGACAAGTGCCCTTAGATCCTTGCGCAGAATCTTTCCAGAGGGACTCTTTGGGATGGCATCGATGAAAATGACGCCTCCACGAAGCTTTTTGTAACTAGCAACCTGATCTGCCACCCACTTCTGGATTTCTTCCGGAGAAATCTGTCTCTTATCGGCGACTACATAAGCTCTGGGAGAATGTCAGTGAACTGGTCTGGCCGACAGCGTTAAGAGTTGCGTACCTTGGGAGTTCGGTGCCTTCGCCGTCGACGCCAATGACTGCCGCATCTTGGATCTTTGGGTGCGTGACCAGCAATGCTTCGAGTTCAGCTGGAGCCACCTGGAACCCGTTGTACTTGATGAGTTCCTGGGGATTGTCAGCTTTGGTTCCATCTACGATATCGCCAATACCAGGAAGAAAATGTTACGAACCTTCTTCCGATCAACAAAGTAAAACTTTCCATTCTTGAACGAGAGTCGGTCGCCCGTGCAGAACCAGCCATCAACAAACGCCTCATTATTGGCCTTGTCGTTCTTGTAGTATCCCTTAGTGATGATTGGCCCGCGGCACCACATCTCTCCAGGCTGCCCAACCTCGACGTCTTTTCCCTCATCATCGACTAACCGAGCCTCGCAGTTGGCCACAATCATGGAGACACTCCCAGTATCATCTGTGAGATGGCGGGGCAGGATCGTGAATCCGCCGGTTGTTTCGCTGAGACCCCACGTCTGGCCGAGAACCGCTTTCCCCTTGCCCATTTTTCGCTGTGCTTCGGCTTGTGTTTCGCCTCCCAGGGCAGCGGCTCCCGTGAGGGCGAATTCGACGGTGTCAAGGTGGTCTTTAACCAAGGGTGATTTCGCAATCATGAGGTAGATGGGCGGCACGCTGAAGAAAGATGTGATTTTGTACTTTTTCGCGTAGTCCAGGAATTCTACAAAGTTAAACTTCTTCATCCAGTAAACGATGCCACCCATGAAAGTCTGGTTGACGATGTAGGCCTGGAGACCCGAGATGTGAGCTGCGGGTAAGTGTGCGAGCGTGATGTACTCCATCTTTGGATGCGTCTTGTAGTACTCTATCGTCGGCGTTGAGATGAACATGGTCTGCGCAATCATGTTTGCGTGGGAAATCTTGACCGCCTTGGGGATACCGGTGGTTCCACTGCTATAAATGTAGCAGCCAACAGTGTTCTCAAGCCTTGTTTGATCTGTCACCCGTTCCCAGTCGAGCTCCTGCGATGAAAGAGGTACTCTCTTATCCGTTTTGGCCTCGAAGAGCTGGAACTCGTGGCTGTCACCAATGTAGAGAATCCGATCATCGGGGAGTCCTGCAGCTGATCCACCAGCAGCGGCGAGCGCCTTGAGGTCGGGGCTGCAGATAACCATCTTGCTCTCGGTGAGGTTGATCTGGCGCGCAACCTCTGGCGGGGTGGAGGACGGTGTAGACGCCGCGACAGTGCCGCCCGCTGCCATGATGCCGTAGAAAACGGTGGGGGCCATGTAGTGGCCTGTGAAGATGACCTGCACCACATCACCCTTGTTGATGCCGTACTGGTGGCGGAGGGTGTGACCGAGCTGTTTGAGAGCCTTTACTAGGCGGGACTTGGTGATTGATCTGGGTGGATCTGCCGCGTCGGCGTGGAGGACTGTGTCATCGCGCAGTCTTTCGTTTGGTGAGTCTGCTATTCGTCAGTACGCGCGTTTGGCGTCTGGCCGAGGTTGACGATGTGTTTGGGAGGTTTGCATGACCGTGAGACTCACCGAAGAGGAATGTGAGGAGGTCGACTTTGGGGAGATCGATGTGATCCGGGGATTTGTAAATAGTCTGGCCGCCCCGCTTCTCTACTACAGTAGCCATCTTGAGTGTTGAAGATATTGTAAGGTTAAGAAGGTGTCGTGATGGTAATGGTCTCGGCCTGCAGCGTAGGTAGATATATCGTATTCAGAGCTCTGCTCTACTCTATTCTCAGCCTGTCGTGTCCTCGCGTCAACATAGAAAGGGGAGAGGTAGGTGGGATGGAGATAAGGAGCTTCAAGAAGATTAAATTGGAGTCAGGGTCAGAGACGTTGGGGGAAGTGATAGTCAGAGGTCAATGCACGCGGAACGAATTACTACTCAATAAATCAGAGGTGAAGAAGTGAGATTTTGGAGAAGAGCTGACCGAGAAAAGAAGATGTTGTGTGAATCGAGCTGCTAACTAAGGTAGCTTTCCCCGCATTGTATTTGTTATCAAGATCCGGGCCCGTCTCATGCACCGAAGCCGTGGCAAGCCGCAGGTTCCATAGTCCCCGCGCACGCGTTTCGCAAAATCATAGCTAATTAGAATGGCCGCCCACTGCCGAGGGTGATTCTAGGTCTGGGAGGACCGTTGCTCTGCCCGCTCGTCAACGTTCCAGTCTGCTTACTCGTTGGGGTAAACGCTTCGTTAGCGTCGTGTCTCCGAAGCTTGCCAGCGTGTTGGCTGCGCCCTGACGCCCTTTGGTGGGGGAGAGCAAGCTTGACCGGGGTCTTCCGGTCGGTGTGTGTGTTTTGCCCTTTTGCCTTTGGGCTGTGGATGTGCGGGGAGATTCCGTGGCGTTGAGCTATGATCCCTGCTCTTTGTGCGAGCTTGTGCCGGATTTGAATCGAGGTTGACGAGTCAAAAGATCGAGGCATCCGATGTACAAGCGTTACTTCAGCTGAATCGTTTACCATTGACAAGACCTCCGAATAGTAGGAATGACTCCAAGTGTGCGCATAGTCTTGCGCTACGTCATAAATCAATACTCAGGGCTCATAAATCCCAAATCCCCGAGAAACGCTCGCCGACCCATGTCTCTGGATCCAGGTGAACGGCGACTGCGAAAGACATCAAGTGGTACCCAGGGAGAAACCACTATTGGTCAATGGCATGTATTCTTAATCGGACAAGAAGTAGTACTTGTAATTCCTTCTCTCCATACACCTAAGTACTTTACCTATCGCTATGTCCTCTCATCAAGTAGCTGAATCCTACAAGAGAACATGAAGAAACTCATCGAGAGCTAGGTGGTGACACTTTCTCGTAGCCTCCTTCAAAAACATCCACCTCCGTCTTATCAAACTGCCTCGTCGCGGTGTTGTTATGAAAGAGATAATCCAGCTCCTCGTACGTGCGACCCTTCGTCTCCGGCAGCCGGAAAAATGCCCACACAAACGTGAGAAACGCCGAGGTTCCCCAGACGAAACCTGTAGTACCCTTGAGGTCCAGCGCGTTCGGATTGATAAAAAATGGCTGAAAGGCGTTTGCCAGTAGATTCGTCACATAGTAGGTGGACCTCGCGACACAAATGGTCTTCTGTCGTAGACGCGTAGATCCAACCTCGGCGGGGATAGCCCACCCAAGCTGACCAACTGATAGCTGGAAGATAAAAGTCCACACAAGAGTAAGACAGGCTTGGATCCAGCCTATGGGTGAGGATGGTGCATTCGGTAACCGGCCTATCCTGTCGAGGATGCCGATGATGAAGAGTATCGTGGACATGCTGAACATGCCCCATAGATAGATGCGGCGACGGCCGAAGTACGGCATCAGCGCAACCCAGTTGACGACGGTCCCCACCAGAGCCAGCGCGGTACCACCGACGTTGAGGTTGTAGTCATCCTGCGGGTTTAGCCCGGCTTGCTGAAAGAAGTAGACTGAGTTGTAGGCGAAGCTCGAGCCGGAGAGCACTTGGCCCGCGAATGCTACGCAGGCAATTTCTGTGCGACGGCGTTCGACGCCGCGGAAGCAGTCCCAGTAGGTTGTTCCTGTTTGGTGCTCCTGCTCCATTCTATCGGTTTCTATGATTTCACGTAGACGGACTTGAGCGTCTAGGTTGTTAACTTTTCGCCTCTGGAGGCGTAGTAGAGCCTTCTCCGCCTGATCGAGCTGGCCGGTCCGGACCAGATGCCAAGGGGATTCCGGTGCAAATACCAGTAGCGGGATAAGCAGCACCGGCCAGGACCACTGCAACGCAAACGGAATCCTATAGGACCACTCGTCTTTCCGCGGCAGTAGGCCCGCGAGTACAGCCGCAGACATGAGCTGACCGATGATGAAGCACATATTGGTCCACGTAGTCAGATACACCCGCAGCGTCAACGGCAAGACCTCAGACGCATACGCGGGTGCTGAGGATGCGAAGACGCCCCAGGGTAGGCCGCACGCGATCTGGCCAAGCATGAGCATGGTCTTATTGGTTGCGAAAAAGGTGATGAAGATGCAGCCGGAGAGCACGAAGAGAGAGCTGATGAGGGCTGTCTTTTGGCCGCACCGCTCGACGAGGAAGCCGTTGGCGATGACGCCGATGATGCAGCCAAAGGTGCTGCTGTTACCAAGAACGGCTTGCCAGAGCGCAGAGAGCTGGTCTCGGCCTTCGTTGTCCTTGCCGTCGCCAAATTTCTTTGCGAATTCTGGGTGGGCAAAGAAGCTGCCGATGAGGATGGTGTCGTAGCCTATGAACTCATTAGCGTGGAGTACTCACGCAGTCCACCCTAAGATTAAACCCACCTTCCATGATCACACACAAAGACACGACGAGACTCCAGAACACGGCCATTGGGTAGGCGCGAATGGCATCTCGTGGGGTCATGTTCCGCTCGGCGTTGATGGCATCCTGGAACCGTTGATCCATCTCTGACCGGGACTTAGCCGGACGAGAGCCCGAGCCGGCGGATGGTCCGGCTGTGGAGAGCTCTTCGAGCTCGATGTCATCCGAAAGAAGAGATACGGCATCGCCATCGGATAGAAGTGCGAAAGCTTCGTCGTCGGCATCGTTGGGATCGGACGTTGAGTCAAAGGACGACCTCGAAGAGCTAGAGCCTGGCCCTGAGTGTCCTGAGGGGAGCGGCTGGAAGCGGGCGCCATCGCGAGAGGCGGAGGCCATTATGAGCCACGTTGAAGCTTATCGGCCCGGTGATCACAAGAGGGTGCCCTGCGAGGCTCAAGGCTGTGAATTCGTAGCTCGCTCAGTTGCCCATGGCCGTAGGGTGTTCGAAACAGGCTGAGAGCTGGTGGTCAACGCTCCGGTGTGAAGTGAAGCGATCTCATCACACTTCCACTTCCACAAGGTGAGTGACGTTTCAATGCGACGGGAGATTCAGCTACTTCGACCTTCGATACGTCGTTGTTAGCTGCACAAAGATGAACATGAATGAGCGCATGCTGCGTCCCCGAATGCCGTCAGCGATGCGCTGCCGGATGAGCTGGGAGAGCACAGGCGCGTTTCAGAGAAGTCCCGACTATTGCCAGCTGGTGACAGACGCAGCCGGAGACATTTCGAGATTGCGAAAATGCAATGGCCGGTCGGCTCGCAAAGTTAATTCCTGCATGGTGAGCAGCAGGTCATCTTTCGCTGAACAGAACCACCGTCCGCGAATTATTTCTCGACCTTACTAGACCATGAGATACTCAATACCAGCTGACAAAGACAAGTAGTGACGCCTGCAGCCTGATCCTTTCCCGGCACGAAAGTCCTGGGCATGTTATTCCAAGAAACAGTGGGTTGTCTCACAAACCTCACAACGACAGGAGCTGGATTACTCAGATTTGGGGTGCCTACGGAGAGGAATTGCCCCAAATCAACAAAATGGGCAATTCAAAAGTCCGAAGTCTCGGAGCTGAAGCATCCCAACGTGGCTAATTTACCCCCGAACCGCGCGGTGTGGACACCAACCAGCCACATCTGGCCAGGTTTCGGACCCTTTTAAGTTAGCTGATCCCAGGAGCTTAGCAATCAGCCACTCCATTTGTAAGTTGTCAGCAGCACTTTGGGTGTTGTCTGTGCTCGCCGGATGCGTTTTCATGGTGGTGGAGGATTCAATGTCTCTGAAGGCTTACACACTATCCGGGTGCTGGAAGCAATAATGCATTATTTGTTGAGCACGGAAACGGGGACACTACTTGTTCCTCATTGGAATCTGTCAGTATGTCAGAAATATTAAAGGATGGCATCTGCCCTTTTGTGGATGAAGGAGAGAAGCCGAACACCACAGATCAATCACTCAAACGCAAGGACAAACCAAGTAGCGAAGCCCAAAAACCAACTTCTACTATAAATCGTCAAACATCATTCGGCATTAAATCGCGTCAAAGTCAAAATTCTATCTAAAAATGTCTGGACAACAAGGACGCAAGATCGCTATCGTCGGTGCCAGTGGTAACCTCGGCGGCTTCACCCTCAACGCCCTCCTCGACAAGGGCATCCACACCATCACCGCCGTCACCCGCGCCGAATCTTCCGCCACGCTGCCAGCCGGCGTCATCGTCAAGAAAGGCGACTATTCAGACGAAGAATTCCTGGTCTCCGCGTTCCAGGGCCAAGATGTGCTCATTCTGCAACTCGGCTTCGACAGCTTCATGACGGGTCAGGCACCTCTCATCCGCGCCGCAGCCAAGGCCGGCGTCAAGTGGGTCTTGCCTACCGAATTCGGCTCCGACCCCGCGCCGTCCAAGTTGCTCGAGGTCAGCCCCATGGTCGCCGGCAAGAAACAGTTCCGCGATTTGACCGAGGAGCTAGGCCTGAGCTGGATCGCCATCGTCAACAACCCCTGGTTCGACTGGTCTCTTGGTCAAGGATTCTGGGGCATCGATATTAAGAACCGCTTTGCTAAGCTGTTTGACGGCGGAAACACGAAGTTTATCACCACCACTATTGGAATGACCGGACAGGCCACCGCCGGTGTTTTGAGCTTGCCTGATGCTGAGCTTGAGCAGTTCAGGAATAAGCCTGTGTACTTGAAGTCTTTTTACATCAGCCAGAGGGATATGCTTGATAGCATCCTGCGAGCTACGGGCACCAAGGAGGCGGACTGGAAGGTTGAGGTTTTGGATGCAGAGGCTGTTGTGGCTGATTCAAATGAGAAATTCAGGCAGGGTGATCACATGGCTATGTTGGTTGGTTTTTATGTCAATCACATGCGTGAGGGCTGGGGTGGTGACTACAGCGCCAAGGTCACCGATATGAGCAAGCTTGGTGTCTCAGAGGAAGACCTGGACGAGGTTGTCAGGAGGGTTGTGAAGGAAATCGGGGCGTAGTGTATCCCCAACTGAATTTCTCGCAAGTAATATCGTACTTGAGTACTCTACTTTAGCAACCACTGGATTTTACATGTAGTCCTATTCAACTGATCTGAACAGGTGCGTCTACATCGTGCATGGCTCTAACTTCAATTGTGCATTTGATACCGTTCAACTTTTCTAAGTGAGGAATAAGAAGTTAGATTCTAAGATAGTTAAGTGCCTAGGAACAATTGTCATTGCTGCCAATTGACCCACGTGTACACCAGAAAAACCAGCTTTTCACAGATATCATAAAAAATCTACCTACCAAGCTTATGGGAGTTGAAAACCTCAGACTTCCCACTTCGCCATGTACCAGCCCAGATCGCGTACTTTCCACGAGTCGGTACTTCTTCCCCCTCTACCAGCAACGATACCCTTCCGAGCCTCAACACACGCCCTCTCAACAGTGCCAATAAGACCTGCTGGGCCAGAACTGTACACCCAAGCATGTCCGACGGAATCCACTTTTGTGTGCTGGCCGGCAATGAGAGCTCCACGGATACATGAGGTGGGATCCAAACGGCCACTTTCTGAACTCACGTGGGCAACCACAGTAAGCTCTGGAACCGAAGAAGCTGCCTCTTGAAGTTGAGCCCACTCCGTGATCGCTGTAGCCTCCTTATGACGCACTGCCCATACGAGAGTGAAGGTTGAGTTCGTTGGCCTCTTCTCCAACCACCATGATGTTAGACTCAAGGCGCCGGTGATTCCTGTTCCACCTACAACACATACGATGTGGGAGGCACTCTTGAATCTGTCGTCGTCGACACTGTAGGGCCCTTCAATTCGGACTTCAATAGCTGTGCTCTCAAATAGTTGAGGAACGAGGGCGCCCAACTTCCAAGTCCATTCCCTGTCCAGCCTCTTTTGCTTCTTTCCGGTAGTGGGTTGCAAGAGGAAAGTAGGACCAGCTTCGGTGGAAGCAGAAACTGCAGCGGTGAATGCGTGGTTCTGGAATCTGCTGATGGATGGGATGCTGAGATAGTAGTAGCTAAGAGGTTCGTGCAGAGTTTCTCCCTTCTCCTGGACGAGGTCAAAAGTGCTCGCTGATGCTTTCTTTGAGACTGGCAGGTGTGTGGATATCCTGAGCCAATTATTGCCTGCATTTTTGAGAGTCGCACCGGTCTTCGAGGCGAGACCGCCCGTCTGTCCGCCAAAGAGTCTACATGCCCAGTCGGCGACCCAGAGGAACAGTCCGGGAAGCAGGAGGTAAAAGTCGGTACTGGCATGGATGCATGCTGCGACGAAGATGATCAGACCGAATATGACATGGGTGTAGTAAAAGAAGTTGTAGTGGGATCTCCGAATCCATGGAAGCGAGGTGACGATGATCAACCACACAGGTAAGATGGCAGCTATGCCGGTGTAGGTGGTCATGGTGAACCATTCGCTTCTTTGCTTACTCTCCGACAGAGTTATTGCTGGGTTACCCGTTGCAAATGCTTCCTCCTTTGCTTCATCACCCTCACTGCTGGAATCCGTTGCGTACAGCTACGACTTGTTAGGAATTGCACAATTATATCAGCAGTCAGACTGAGACTTACAATGTAGGTAACTCCATGCGCAGTGGCCGATGCCGAGAAGAGATATGCAACAATCTTGTGCGCATATAGCAGCGTACTGTGATGCAACGAGAACCCCCTTCCAAGCAGACTGTTTCTAGAAACCGGAATCACCAACAGTCCGAGAAGAATATCGGCGTAATGACCAGTCACTCCCGTAATTGTGAGTCTAAGTTTAGCACTCGCCCATCCCAAGGGGTCTGCTCTGAACCCCCAGAAATCTCGTTGAGCTGGCAGCCAGAAGAGAGTCGTGGACGCAACCACAACGACTATCCAGATACACGCCAACAAACCACCAAAAGTGACTCGTTTGCCTCCCAAAGATATGCGCATGAGATGGTAACCGCTCAGGGCATGTGCCCACGTGGTATAAGATCGGAGGAGGAGGAAGCAGCCGAAGCCGGCGACTAAGCCGGAATAGACCAAAATATGTAATCTAGTCTCGAATTCGAAGTAGTCCTCGGAGCAAAATGTTGCATAACATGGTGCGAAGGTGAGTGCGATTGTTCCTGCTGATGAAACGACAAATGTTAGGAGTAACAGCAGGATGTGCACTGGTTGTTTCATGGTTGCTGATGATTGAAGAAAGACGTTGACGGTAGTTGCAGTATGGTTAGAACACAAGTATCAAAGAAGAAGAGGTAGTGTGATTTCATTCGATCTACTTGAACTGGAATATCGTCAGTCCTTTAAGCCCAGTGGTGAGCGAAGAGTTCGTCAGCAAAGACACTCCGTAAAGTTCAGATTGATTAACCTCGACTTGGCACTCATCTGAGCCCTCCTCTATCTTTGTAAATTATAGCAAGTGTGAGAGGCTTCTCCAGAAGTTGCATGCTTGCCAAGATAAATCGTGTTAGGAGAGACCATGTCATGGGTAGTTTTGTATCATGACGGGGAATAAAGTCAAAGTCCGACGGAGTTCTTGAGTCGTGAGTGCGCCCAGCGGGTGAGAAGCACTGGAGTTGAGAATCCTTACGACGAGTGCCAAGAAGAAATCGGCATTGTAAGCCACTGAAAAGTGTCCGAAGAGGGACTAAGTCTCTGCCTAGAATGTGGAGGTATAAGCCTCTTACCACCAACCCGGACCAGGAGACTACGGAGAACCCTACACATAGACAGCATACCTATCTAGGAGCTATGGTAACTAATCCTGCCTGCCAGTTCTGCAAACAGATGACTGTTTGAGGAAAATCATCCTGAATCTACCAGAATCTACCAGAATCTGGACTATCTACTAGTAGGTAAGTTCATAGCCTGGCTGTCTCTATGACTCAAAGACTTGCCCCAATGCCTTGGCCTCAAATTTCTGTCTCGAGATGACACAAAAACACGTGAAGTGCCCTCAATTCCAGTCATCGCTCAGTCTTTCGAAACTCATGCTGCGTCGTACGAGGTTGCGATTGAGTTCACAAAAGACAATACAGGGGGTTACGTCTGTCACAGCACGAAGACCTTTCAAACAATTCATTGTAGTCCGTGACTTGATGCTGCCAATGACTTTCTAACTTTCTTGCAACTTCAAGAGTTCCGTGATTAAGTAACTACCAGTACTGTAACGGGCAGGTGGTAACCGCGACAGAATTGGAATGAATATTCTGGGTGCTGTTTCGGCGCTCAACCAAATTCTATAAAACTTTCTGTGACTGCCGTAGAGTTGATCAAGCAAACGCACAATTCAATTGATGTTGGCAAAGTTGGCCTCTGTAAAGTAGTTCGCGTAATCAACGCACAACCGAGACGCGTTCTTGCACAAGTTGTGAATTTCTGAGTTTTGCGTTGTTTGGTTCAAGTTCGGATAAGAAGTCCCAAATGAAGCCGTTGGCTTCGGTCAAGACTCCTCCTCGGGTAGGGCGGACTTGGCAGCTACGAAGCTACTACCTAATAGGCAGGTCGGATGATTTGACCCTGCATTCAAGACCCTGCGATTTTAGCTCTTCGGGATGATTGTAATTTTGTTCACCGGATTCGCCAGGGGCAGACGCCCGGTCTTCGTGAGAAAATTGAAGTCAAGCCTTCTGTCGGAGCCGGTATCCCGACGAGTCTTTTGGAAGGCAGCAGTTTATGTGTCAGTCAGCAGTTTATGTGTCAGTCAGCAGGCTTAAGCTTATTTTGCTAGCCCTACTGGCGAACGGGGATGTGGCCTAATGTAGATAGCTAATTCAGTGGAGCTTAGGAAATAACGAGGGGATTTGGTTGTCTTTAAGGAAGTCAGCGCCCACTCGTCAATGGGTTCGCTTGCAACTGATTGTAGTTGGGTCTTTGCAACATGTTTGGGTCATCGCCTTGGAGGAATGGGTTCCTATTAGCCCTTGTTGTTGGGCAGCATCGTAAGAAGACATGACATGAGGCCTGCCCGTCACTTGACTAACAACCCTTTGAAACAACAGAAGTCCTTGGCCAGGAGTGTGGTTCCGTGGTGATCACGTCACAAGCGGATGCAGATGGACTGCGGAACTGTCCCGAGATCTTCGGAAATGTTACTGTCACCACCGGAGCATCCACTCAGGAAACCGCCCTCGAGGGAGTCAAGGTTATTCATGGCGACCTTGTGAACAACTCTAAATGCCCACAAGTATCAGCGCAGTGCATCGGATATAACCAGAATATAACAAGCATCTCTTCCAGTACCATCACAAGAGTCAATGGCTCGATAATATTAGCATACGACGGATGGATCTCAGGCCTCAGCTTTCCAGAGCTGAAATAGGTCGGCGAAAACTTCGTGCTTCACAAACTGGAAAGCTTGAAGTATCTCGACGTCGACCGATTGGAGTCAGTGGGATATATGCGACTCATGTACGCACCCAAATTGACATATTTGAAATTGAGCGCCTTTCGAAATATCACCGGTATCACGCATCGCGACGGTTCGATTGATGGTAGATCCATGGAGCTCGGGTTAGGCGGTCTCGAGTCTCTCGACGCATTCTTCAAGGAACCGCAACTCAGCGTTGACGATGTTATCATCTACAACTCAGGCAAAGTCAAGCGCCTTCAGATCGGCGCCGCCAAGATTGGCACGCTAAAGTTCGACTATGTCTCATACGGGGGGCCAAACAATCTAACGTTGGTGCTGGGCGGGTCTGGTATCACTGAACAGACAATTGGCAGCATTAAAACAACATACAGCCTCAACGGCATTGAGCGGCTAGCAAATCTCAAGACGTTGAGTGTGGGTGGCTTTAGTAGCTTCGGTGCCAACTTTTATCAGCATCTCGATTTACCTTTCGACCATCTGGGCAATCTCACAATCAGGAACGAACGGGAATTGATGTGGCTTTCGGTTCCACCACAGGCAGCCCAGTGGAAAATTTCAGTCTCAACGTCGGACACAACACCAATTTGAATTTGTCAACAGAGTATCGAGTCTCTGAAAAGGGTGAGATGATACGATCGTGGTACTGGCCCCAGCCAAATATGGGAGAAAGTTATCTGAGGGGTAATTTGTCTAGCCAGTTTTTGTAAGCTCTTTCGTGTCTTTGATGATGGTGTGGGACGAGAAATACTAATGATATGTTGAAGCGATTCATACTTTCAATTTCGGAACAATCTCAGCAAAGAGGCACTCGTCAACTGGACGGAAGACCTTGAGATATATGCGGAAGGTTCTTTTTCATGTGAGCCTTTCGAAAAGCTTGAGAAAGAGACAAGCGGGCAATATCATGTAGTTTGCTCCGCACAGGATCGCATTGATGTGCACACAGGAGGTTTGGCTCAGGCCAAAACTCTTACGTTTGGATGGATCGTGACTGGGGTGATTTTAGCAATCGGAATTGTACTTGTCTGAGCATAGATACTTTACTTTTCGGTGAGGTGTCCGGCCAACGATGGAGGGATTCCATGCAGTCAGCGAGTCACTCGATCCAAGCAGTGATCACCTAGAACTGCTCAGCTTCTAATAATAGATTCTCTGACTCCTTTCTACCCCGCTCACACCGTTTCCGAGTGACGTTAAGTCATACATACCGGTACTGTAATCTGACCACAACTTACATAGGTACCTTGCACGCTACCGGGTGGCCTTACGGCTTGATGCTGCTTAGAACTACTCATAAACTCAAACAGCGTCTGGTGAGCTACCTAAAGAAGTATGCAGCGTGGAGAAGGTACTGTGTGAATCTTCTCCGGTCTCCAGTCTTCCTCCATTTTCAGTCGCCTACAGATAATAGATGACTTTGCCGCCAAGTACGGCTGGAGAAGAAAGGGGGCCGGGAAGACTGCACCAAAGATTTCTGGTCCCTCAAGACCTCAACCTGAGGCATGGCATATGCCACAAGCACAAAGTGCAGTGTACTCATGCACATGAGCGGCGGGGATTGGGGCTTAACCAGGCCTATCAGATGAGACTTCCCCCGTCACATCGCTCGATTACGTCAGTCTAGGTTCAATACTGCCGGAAGCCTTTCTGCCAAACAGCCTGATTAACAAACGTTTCTCGCAGACTTCATAAAAGGTCAAGGGAGCCTAGTGTTTCCCTCTCATCCGCGTGCTTCTCTCATGACGGTTCCAAACCTCAGCAGCTCCAAAATTCACCAGTCAAGAGTCATTGTCTACACAGAATGTCTACTACATCAAACACGATACCCACGCTCATCAGCATGGAGACAACGACGATAGCGTATTGCACGTTTGGAATTGCGCGGCGGCAGCAGTGACGAGGACCACCACTGGCCCCTTCACTGGCTGGATCGGGGACGATGTTCCCAAGCTACGCTATTCTCCCGGAGTTATTGTCAACTTAGTCGAGGCTTTTGTGGACAATTGCACACGCTATTCCGATTGTGAAGTGACTGTTTACCCGATCCCAGACATCTCTGGCCACGGGGTAAATTCAATAGCCTTTCAGGGATATTCGAGTCATTATTGACATAGGATACAGGTGCTCACGGCCGTTGTGGTGTCCGCCTATTTAGTTTTCGTTCTCATTCTATGTGCTCACTGGTTTGGAGCCTTGCCTAAGGTTCTTGCTCGCCATCTTGACCAAAGGCTCTTTTTTGCTCGCACAGAGCAGCTGGACGACAGATGGAGAAGCATTGTTATGGAGCTAGTACTGATGCTCAGCGATCAACAGCTTCTAACCCGTCTCACCATCCTCATAGCCGGTTACACTCAAACACTCAAGTATTGGGGGGCAATCTTAGCGTCTATCCTTGGAACACCGTTATATATCTGGCGTGGCTGAGTTCAACAGTTCATCTCATGTCGTTATCAGTACTTCGAGATCGACTTCGGATCAACAAGACTATACGCTCTATCCGAGTGTCCACCATAATTTTGATACTTGGACTCCTTCTCGTGGCTCTTATTCCCACTGTCTCATCGAAATGGCCAGGCAATATACACGATGACTCATTGTCCCAGGAATCCATTCAAACGGGTTTGCCAGTCCGTTGTTTCTGGGATCGCGGATATATGGTCCCAAAAAAGATAGCGATGCTTGGGTTTCGTATGTTTCTCTCCTCGTCGCCTTCGCCTGGAAACTATGTCAATTTTTTTGATAGTAGTAGAGAATGGGTACGCTTTTGGGGAAGATCCCAGCTAGAGTACTTTCTCGAGATGATTGCAAAGCGCGCACTACAGAAACCGCCAGGTTGGCGTAAACAAGCCACGTATAAGGCGATTGTCAGCATCTACATTGTTTCAGTTGCTTGGCTGGAGCTCTTGGAATCATTTATGCTCACTTTAATCCTACTCGCATTTACTTTGGCGTGGGGTACCTTCCAGCTTTTCTCTAGTAACAGTCAAGTTGGGAAGGAAATTCGGTCAGCTGAGCTAGAGATGGGCTTCGGTCAACTACATCCTGAACTCCTTCTTTCGCAACCTGTATTCGTGGCTCTCCAGATATATTTAGGTAAGTGTGAGATCTTCCGGACTCAACGTTGAACCGGAGTTCTGTCACAGATTTTGTACTGACTATTGCTTAAAAGAGCAAAGAGAACCCCGGGCCACCCCTTTTTCAGCAACAGTCTCTGTCGGAAGCTCTACGATTCATTCGTATCCAACAGCAATCACAACAGTAACAAACCAATCAACCGTACTCCAGAGCCATCGCGGGCTACTATCAGCTTCAGAAAAGGCTTCCGGAGAGCTTCATGACCCATTCATTAGTCATCTCTACCAATCGAAAACTTTCCGACACCTTATCATCTATATTTCTGTAACCTTGCTTGGGCCTGTGGCAGTAATCATTGTGTTAGCTTTCTGGAGGAGTTATGGTCTGGCATTTACGATACCTCCTATCGTCTTCCTTCCATATGTGGTCTTTCCTTTGTATTTTCATCCGAAGTCCAACCGACTGAAGTATACACTACCGGACTCAACTTATATAGCGAAGTCACTGAGTTACGATAGCCCAATTCAATATTTTCAACCCTCGTCAACTTGCGACCATCGCGTTTGCGTTGCTGGACACAATCTTTACGCAAATGATATGTCCCTTCAAGACGCAAAAGACCTATGGTTTCACCTGCATTGGCAGAGTCTTTTCCAGCCTTCTTTACAAAGGAGGGTCCAATGTTCCTGAGATCTTTGGAACAGGATCAGTGTGGATTCGATAGTTTGTCTGAGAACCTCATCTTCCCAGCCCGTCAACGTGTCATCACAACTAGCCCGAGTTTCCATAGATATATGACTGTTTTGCCAAAGCCAGTTACTTCAGTAAGACAATTATTGCGATTCGCGTTTCCTCATTCTATAGATGTTTTTCTCTTTTTTTTTGAAGCGCATTATCACACGCACGCACGGAAATACACAGGAGATAAAGAAATGGGCTCGCTCCAAGTCTCTTCCTTGTTTCGCATGGACAATGTGGCTCCTCGGGGTTAGGCTGGTAATACTAGGTAGAGCTCCTGCGAGGCCTGTGGAGAATTAGTCCCGACCCCCGGCCTGAGTCGAGCTATTCGATCGGCGAGATCGCGCTAGAGAGGTGATTTCATATGCACTCATCGACAGTCCATGTAATCGAACATATCTGACACATCTTATCATACTGAATCTATACAAGGTTCTCAGTTTGACTTTGAGATACATAAATAATGATGGATCGCATACAAGACGAACATGTCGCTGAGAGCGATCTACTTACTGTACTTGGCGAAGTGATTACCTACAGCTACCATATATATAGCTATACACATTGTACACATCTGGCCACCATGAATCCCTGGAGAGTCTATTTCTCATAGAATGCGAATCAGCGCGAGGATCATATTTTGAAGGTTTACTTTGTTTAAGTCTACATCATACCTATTTCTCCCCAAACAAAATGCCGACTGGCTAATGTAGGAGGAACCGATGTCCGCTGGACGATGATTTGTTATTGCTCCATAATGGTGTAGTGTAGTCTAGTGCCATTATGTGTTAGGTGTAAATGTGACTTAGACCTCCACTGATTGTGTGAAGTGACTTGTATTGTGTGCAGAGTTAAACAAGTACTTCCTTTATGTCGTAATGGCTTCAACCATCCGTGGCCTTACTACATGTCACGTAACCTCGGTTATATAATTACCGAGCTCCATACTCGCTCGTACCCTCTATTTCAGGGCGAGCTTCGTGCCTATTTCTTACTTCTAATAGATAACCGTTCTCTATATTCAACGTCGATGCCCCTATCGTGACTATACGACACTTTGCTTTACTTAAGCGGGCACCGGCGTCTTCCTGTTGCTAAACACAATGTTGCTTGAGTGCTAGCCTCAGAACACAGATATCAGGCGCCGGCAGATCTCAAATAACATCCAAATCTAGGAACGTTGCTCAATAGAGAAAACAAAGCACATCCGTCAAACAGTCTCTCGTTTACGACGCGACGCTGCTGAGGATGTGTCGACTAAGGCGGCATCCCCGCTAATTAATGATGCAGAGCCGAAGAACCGGAGCAACGGCCCCGCAGCGCCAAGACCACCAATAACCTCCAGAACCCGGCGCACGTGTGAGCCGCGGTTCAAGATATGCCATTCATAAAGAGAACTTATTTCCGTGCCTTGCAAGCCTGGTAAACTCATGCCCATTTCAGCACATGCACGATTGATAAGAAGAGGGGTTCACGAATGCTACTCTGCGATAATCCCTGGTGATTGTCGTCATTGAGAGAAGACTAACGATTCTTGATCTCCGGTGAAGGGATTCGGTGTCCAATCACTGCTGAGATGATTACCCACGAGCCCGGCCGTCTGAAGAACGCACGTGGCGAGCGTCCTTTCAGAGCGAGAAACAAACGGCCTGAGATGGAAGCTGCGGAAGCTCATCCTAGTATTCTCACGCATGTAAACTTTTGTAAACAGAAGCTCATAAATGGCGGCTTCCGCCGTCAAAGCTTAATGATGTTCCTTTCTTGGCAACCAAAAGGTCAACGCTTCGTGGTCAATCCATTCGCGTCTCAATTTTCTAGAGCGTGATAGCCACAGTCATCATGGTTCAGCCCATCTTTGCTGTCTTGGCTCTAGCCACTACGGCATCGGCTGCCTTCACAGGTAACCTCAACTACCTGTCGCCGTCGAAGCACCATGCGTCACTTGGTGTCTCCATCAACAAGGTCGCTAAGCGCACCTACGCCAACTCCCAGTGGGATCCTGCCAAGCTGAACTTCACGCACGGCGTGGCTTCCGGTGATCCGTACGAGGACAGCGTCATCCTGTGGACGCGAGCTGCTCCGACAGCTGACAATGACAAGAGCAACTTGACTGTCAGCGGCTACGTTCCTCTGTACGACCACAGCACCGAGGATTATGTCAAGAAGAGCGACTCTCCGGTCTGCGTTGATTGGAAAATTAGCACGAGCAAGACTCTCGATGCTGTTATTGATTCGGGTACTGCTTACACGAGCTCTGACGTGGATTACACCGTCAAGGTTGAAGCCAAGCGATTGGCGCCTTTCACGGTCTACTGTGAGTGACCACCGTTCAACTCGCCCAAGGAGGGTAATTGACTTGCAGTGAAGACTATCAGTTTGGTATTTGCAACTCAAACAAGACGTCCCCGATTGGTCGCACAAAGACGATTCCTTCAAAGAACTCCCGAGTTGAAACACCAATCAAGCTTGCCGTCTACTCATGCAGCAACTACCGTACGTCGTCGTGAAATCTCCATTCCAGAAGCCCTAGAACCATTCGACTGACTTTGTGAAGCTTTCGGTTTCTTCAACGCGTACGGCAACCCAGTCCGAAAGGATTCGGTCGACTACGTGATTCATCTTGGAGACTACATCTACGAGTACGGCAATGGCGAGTATGGTTGGGGCAACTCAATCGGAAGAATCCCTCTTCCCGATCGCCAGATCTTCACGTCAGTAGCTTGTGTTACTTCCCTAGGGAACATTCGAAGTTGACTGGTGGCAGTTTGTATGACTACCGCAAGCGCATCGCAACCTACAGAACCGATCTGGACTTGGTAGCCAGCCACCAGAGCTTCCCCTGGATCCCGGTTTGGGACGACCACGGTTCGTAGCAGATGTCCTTCGTCATGCGCCATGTTGACTAAACGGCGACAGAGGTTTCGGACAACACGTGGCGAGATGGTGCCTCTGAACTTAACAACACTGAGGATTCTTTCATTGCCGATGGAGGTGTCTCGGTCGATCAGCGCAAGATGAACGCCGTTCGAGCATACTTTGAGTGGAGTACGTCTGAACCTTTGACTCCGTCTTAGCAGCGATACTTGACTAATGCCATCAAAGTGCCCATTCGCCAGGTCGATATGGATGATAACCTCCGCATCTGGAGAGAGTTCAACTTCGGCAACCTGTTCGATCTTGTGATGTTGGATACTCGCCAGTACGATCGCGCTGTCAGTTTCACTCTTCTCTTATAGGAATGTTAGGTTCTTGCTAATCCTCTAGATCACGGATGTCTACACCAATACCGATTACATCCACGCCATCTCCAACGACGCAAGCCGCTCCCTCATGGGCCCGCGCCAGGAAGCCTGGTTCTACAAAACCCTCCGCCAAAGCTCGACCCGCGGCGCAACCTGGCGCGTCATTGGCAACCAAATCATCTTCAGCCGCATGAACGAGAGCCTGGCCCTCGGCGCCGAGAACCCGATGAACTACGACCAGTGGGACGGATATCAGGCGAACCGCAACCGCACCTTCCAGGTCCTGTACGAACAGAACGTAGGCAACAACATCTTTCTCGCGGGTGACTCGCACGCCTCGTGGGTATCGGATCTTGTCTGGCTTGGCGAGCACGAGTACGATCCGAAGACGGGTTCTGGTTCCGTCGGTGTCGAGTTTGCGGGCTCGGCTGTGAGCTCGCCGTGCCCTGCTGGGCAGAACATTTCGCTGGCGGCGGCGAATGCGGGATCTGCGTGGCTTACGGCTGCGAACCGCGAGTTGCAGTGGCAAGATCTGTTTTACAGGGGCTACTATGAGCTCAGCATTGACTACGATGCTGTGAATGCCTCATTCTTTGGTATTCCTACGACGAGGATCAAGCAGGGATACGAGATCTCGCTCGCCAACTTTACTGTGCTGGCTGGCGAGAATAAGTTGCATCGTTTGAACGGTACCGCGGCTATTGGAGGTATTGCTGAGAGTGGTAGCTTGAAGAACGGTCGTGTTGTGCAGACGAACCTGACGCATGATACTGGCAGCGGCGCGTACCTCAAGTACAACTCGCCTTGAGTCGGTGTTTGTGGAGAAGACTTGAAGGTTCATTATCGATATCACCTCAACTTATTGCATCCCTCTGCCGATGACTAGCTCTTATGAAGTTGAGCAATTTGAAACGGGCCTAGAAACCTCAACCATGATTACCTTGTTGTGAGTACCCTTACATGCGACCAATAAAGCGTCGGTGCTCTGCTTAGCATGAACAATATCCTTGTGAACAGGTCACTCGATATATAGTGTACGGAGGTGAGGCATGAAAGTTTGACTTAATTCGAAAAGTCACCTAGACTCCAAGAAACACCTAAAGCTACTCCTGACATTGAATCGTGCAGAGGATATCTCAATATTGCCACCAAATTGCCACCGAAACCGCAACCCAATGCAAGCCTGAACACCTTCCTTGTGCCCATCCTTAAGGATTTGAATGCACTTCTGAAGCACTTCGATCAGTGAAGTCTGAGCTCCCCACGCGCGGTGACGTTGCCGCTAGCCGAGCCGCCAATGAGCATGCTGTTGAACACATTCGCAGCAGTCTCATCCTGAGTAGCAGCAACAGCCGCAGTTTGAGCCTTGTTGCAGCTCTCAATGGTAGCAGCAGGCGCCTTGCAGCTGTCAGACAGACGCTGGCAGATGAAGCCAGCAATAATACCGATCTTCTGCGCAGAGCCGTGGTTGAAGTCGCCCTGGTTGTTGGCGATGAAGGCGGCGGCCTGGCGATCGGGCAAGCCGTCCTTGAAGACGACGGAAGGGTCGCTACAGGAACCGAAGTCGGTGGCCTGGCGCTTGAAGAAGCGCTTGCGGAGGTTGGCCTGGGCGCGGCACTGAGTATTCTGTTCGTCGCACTGGGAAACTTCGCCGTCGAGCTGGCCGCTGTTGACGGCGCGGGCGCAGGCGTTGTGCTGGACGTCGCATGATCGGCCTAGGGCGGCACCCTTTCCGACAAAGGTGTCGCCGTTGACGGAGAAGGGACGGTCGCCAGAGCTCTGGATGACCGGAGGAGGGGCGCCACCGAGAGAGCCGGTGAAAGTCTGGACGTTGTTGCCGCTACCAGTGTTGGCGTTGCCGCTGTTGGCATTGCCGTTGTTGTTCGAGTTGTTTCCGTTGTTTCCACCGGCAGTGCCGTTGTTGGCCTGAGTTTGGGCTGCGCCGTTGTTAGAGCTGGTTGCGTCGCAAGAAGCGTCGTTGGCGTTGGCGTTGGTGTTGGTGTTGGTGTTGGTGTTAGAGTTGGAGTTTGTGTTGCCGCTGGTAGGCGTGGCGCTGTTCTCAGCCTTGGCAGGAGTGCTTGAAGTCTGTCCCCCCGTAGCACCTCCGGTCTGGCCGGCGACGGCGAGGCCAGTGATGTCGATGTGAGTTGCTTTCAGCTCACCAGTACCGCCGGTGACAGTCTGAGTAACACCCTTAGCAGCGGCGGTGATCTCGTCGGGAGTGGCATCAAGGACAAGCTTCTTCTCAGTGAAGATGCATCCGGTAGGGTCGGTGTCAGTGTCACAGCTGAGACCCTTGAAGGTAGTGTCGGACTTGTCACCAGGGGCGAAGGTGCCGCTCTCGAGAGCCAGCATGGGGTCACCGCCGACTGCGGCCAACTGCTTGGCCAGCGCGAGAGCAACCTCCTTGTTGTTGGCCGCAGCGCCGTCGGCAGCAGGATCCTGGTGCTTCTTGGAAAGGGCGGCGATCTCAGCGTTGACAGGCTTGTCGGTGCAAGCCGCGCTATTCACACCCACGCCCGCGGTATTGCGCTCAAGAGTCTGGTAGACGAGAGCGGCAGACATACCGCGGATATCCTTGGCGGCTTTGGCATTGGTGAAGGCCTGATCGGCGGTCTCCTGTTGCAGGCAGGCCAAGTTGGTAACCTGTCCAGCGCCCGTCTTGGCAGCTGCGTCTCCGAGGAGGCCGAAGACGGGGTCGGCGATGGCCTTGGGGTTCTCCTTGTTCAGGAACTCGCGGGTAATGTTGAGGAAGATCTCGTGAGAGTGCTCCTGGGGAACCTCACGCTTGCTGACACGTCTCAGATGGTGGTGACGGTGGTAGGGACTGGCCGCCACGAGACCGACGAGGGTCGAAGTGGCGAAAGCAATAGTCTGGTACTTCATCTTGATCGAGGTTTGGATTATCGACGGTCGAGAGTGATTAAGACAGAAAAGACCGGCCTTCTGCGTGATGTCGACTGACGTAGTTTGAAGCGAAGAGTTGATTGTAAGATAGTATAGTAAAACGAGGTCAAATCTGCAGGCGATGCAAAGAATGGAAGAGCTCACAGAACTCGAGGTTGAAAAGAATGAAACGAAACGGTGCAAAGAGAATGTCGTATGAAGATGAGAAGCTATAGCCAAGAAGAAGAAATCTGGTGCCGAGAGGGAGATCAGCCAGGTTTATAAAGAAGATAGGATGGAAAACATGATCAGAGCAGATCCCTGGTGCATCAGTGGAATTCAGACGGTCCAGAGCAAGAGCCTCATGCTCGGCCAGCATTGGCTAGCACACCGTTGCGATGAGACTCCAAAAGTTCAGACAGACGACGCTCTCCCCGGGATATGGAGGCCGAGGGGAACAAGAGTCGAGACAACATGAGACGAGCCGAATCGGTTAAGACGGCGACTTAGAAGATTGTCAGGTACAGGAATCTATCGGACCCGAAATCATGGTATGGCATGTGCCGGGGGGTTCAAAGAACGGACGCGACGGGTGACCATGTCATCGCCAAGTCAACCACTCATGAAGCAACTCTGGTGGAGGCGCGATGCCATCATGGTCCGAATCGGGCGCGATGGCTAGCGAACGACGGTGGTGTGGCTACATTTGCGTTCATTATTGCAACATGGGTCGCGATATCGGCAGAGTTTTTGGAAGTCTTGCGACGGATGGTGGGCGCATTCGGTAAGGCGCCGTAGACATCAGACGCCTCGACAACGATGTGGACGGAAAGATGAGGCGGAAGATCAGACAGATTCAGCCGCAGGTTGTCATAGAGCAAGTTTCGCCTGGGGTAAGGGTGGGAACGTTCTGCGATGGTGGCATGGGTGGGAGGGGGAGAGGGGAGAGAAGAAGGGGGAGGGTCTTCACCCGTGCGTCTCAAGAGGACCACCGCCGCTTATCAAAGCCGAGTTCCCCACGACCAAATGCTTAACTCATTCCAAAGCCAATAGCAAACCTCGGTGGCCTCCGGGTCGCAAGCTCGCCGGGCGGGTAACTGGTTTATAAGGGGTCACTTTCGCATTCTCTTAGGGCTTAGCGCAGGGCCTACCCGCGCTACAGATGTCTGGAAAGCTTGATTACTGCACATTTCTGCAGGCGAAATGTACTCCAGATGTGCCTCTTCTCCCTGAAGATGCGCTCTCTGGGGACAAGGTCACCCTATTCGGCATGTCGCTCCGAGCAGCGGATGGGCTTCAACCGATCTTGCTCAGCGGATTCTCTGGCCGCAATTCCTGGCCTGCTATGATCCGACTCCAGATGATATTGCTGTCTGTCTTTGCATTCTCTGAAAATGGGGAAAGTTGCCGCTAGTTGGTAAGCTTATTGTGCTAGACAAGCGGGCATGCCCCTCAGTGCTTGCAGCAAATTTAGTTGTCATTGGAACTCAAAAAGAGTCTCGACAACCTTACAAATGCAATTAACCCCCTAGAACATTGCCGCTCAGTTCACTTCTTCTCTGCGGGAATGTGATTATGACACCATCCCTCCATCTGGCCAGAACTCTGTTCAACCTGTCGCGGGACCAACGCCTGTCAAGGCTTCTGCGGCAACGAAAGTGGAGCCTTGGACTCGTTGCCTGCCATAAGATCTTCTGTTTCAGGCGATCAGAGACTTCAGACGCATCAGTGCCAAAGGGGGGGGGATCTCAGACACCACCACCATGCGGCCCCAGCCACCCTCACGCGTCACGTCTGACTGGCAGGAAACCATCGCATAGGGCGTCCATCAGAGCGGGGATGATTTACGTATTGGCAAGCAATCATCTCACATCATCCCCTCTTGCGTAGTATGATCTCCCTCGCCCTTCGGAGTTCGGCCTACAGCACCGCGAAGTTCTCAATCGATTTTGGGGTGAGATGACTCGACCCTCATCCAGGGTGAGTGAGTTCAACAAATTTGCATGGCCATCGGACGGCCGCAAGATCGGACGCTCTGGTGACCTAATTGTTCTCGACATCAACGACAAAGAACGGTCGGTTCCATCCTCGGACACACCTAGAAGTATCCTTTCTTTTGTTCTTATTGACATTGATGGATTTTCACCTTGGATGTCTTGAGAATATCTCTAGTCTAACGAGATGGATAACCTCAAGTGATAATTGCATCCAACTACATCCCAGAAATCTAGTGGTTGAGCCTGTATGATCTGAGCTCACATTCAAACCGGATGCCTGCTTCGATGCGAAGAAGCTATTTGCAGATGTATCTCAGTTTGCTTGACCTTTCGATAATTCTCGTCGGTTCCCTTTACTTCAGTTACGGGACCTTATTGGAGTTAAGATAGGTACCTTCTTTGGACCATCAGGCACACGATGCTTTCTGGCCCGTCGACGATCAAACAATATCAAAGACGGCGTATCGTGAACTTTATCAGGTGTTATCATGCCCTGGCATGCGACCACTTGTTTCTGGCTCCGTCATCAATCCGAACTCACCGGCCGAACTCTTATGGGCGGACTTTCCAAGAGAATCTCAAGTTTGTTTCCTTTGCGAAAGAGGAGCTTCGTCCCATTCTAGACATCTGAAGTCTGGCAAAGCTCTCAATATGCAGCATACGAAACGCTGCTTATGAACATTGTGTGATGAACTGCCGTTCATGCTTCCATGGCATGCACTGAATCGCCGAAACATGCCCCAGCGAAAAGCTGTCACGCCTGCTGCGTTTCTTCTGCCATCTTTCGGCCTTCACATTAGAACCTCTGACGTTTGACAGCACTTGGCAGTGGAGACCTCAATACACTACAATTCTTGAACACCTTCAGTCTCGACATTCCTATGCATCCTACGCGTCCATTTGGCTTATCAGGCATTACCTCTCATGATACATCAATGCGGATTGTGTAGTCGTCGCCGTTCTGGCCCACCACAGTCACCGTCACACCCAGATCTGTCGAGGTGTATGAGCTCGCGCCCCCGCCATTCAAGCTCAACGGCGCATTGTCAAGATTATCGTTGATGCAAGAAGCCGTTCCCCAGCCGGGATTCCCATCTAGAACTCGAATCGGACCCTCGCCAGTACCGAGGTCCGTCGTTACAGTGTAGAGCAAGACGCCAGTCGTACACGAGTTGAGGTTGTTGCCCTCCTTCGACCTAACCTCGGCCACCAGTGCCATCGTCTCATTCTGCTTCACAACGACGGCCTTCATGCCGCCCGTAGTTTCAAGTGGCGTGAGTCTATGTGTCGTTGATGAAGTAATGTTACTGCCGTTGAGGGGAGCGGCCGAGGGAACGACGCATTCGATTTGACCGTCCGAGAGCCAGCCTAGCCTCCACTTGTCCCATGCGAAGTAATCCGGGCTGGAAGCC
Source organism: Colletotrichum acutatum (assembly GCF_030867785.1). NCBI lineage: Eukaryota > Fungi > Ascomycota > Sordariomycetes > Glomerellales > Glomerellaceae > Colletotrichum > Colletotrichum acutatum. The sequence continues at coordinate 154,324 of NW_026849071.1, forward strand.
CCCACGTTGGCCATCATGTCCCAGTTGCCGGCGTACATGCCGGTGTAGCCCGTCGGTATGGGGTACAGATCCGGCAAGCAGAAGGTATGGCCCGTCTCGTGATTCACCGCCTTGTAACCCCACCAATCGAACGTGTCAATGCCCATTGTGACAGCCTTTCTCGCAATGTAATTCACATCCTTGGTATATGCGCCACCGGTGAGAGCTGCAGACAGCTCAATGTCCGTCGCATTTCTGGTCGGGATGACGTAGAAGATATCAGTCAGAGGGCCCTCGGTGCTATTGACCTTGGGAACCGGCGTGTTGGTGACAGCCAGCCACTGCTCCAGAGCGTCTTGTACGTAGGCATAGTGAGCTTGCTGCGATAAAGGTCTGACAAAGTTGTAGTCTGCTGCGTTCTTGGGCATGCGGTAAAATTGGCTCGTGTCTGCGGTGATGTTCAGCGACAGCTGGCCGTACGATGACGTGTTAAACCATTGCTGGGCTTGAGGTATCAGGAGGTCGTAGACTTCTTGCGGAGAAGCTTCTGAAGCAGTCTGGTCCGGAAAGTCGATGAAGATGAGGATCGCATTGACGGTGCCCTTGCTGGGAGCGCAATCGTACCTGTAGCCAAAGCCAGAGCTGAAGAAGACGCCGTTCGTCGCTGGCAATTTGCAGGATGAGATGTCGGCTCTTCGGTTGATAGATGAGCTCGAGGCGAGTGCTGTGCCAGTAAGCAGAGTTGCTCCCTGCAACAATAGGTTATTCGAGGCTCTCATCTCGCGGAGGTCTGAGTGGTCCAACAGCAGCGGCAGCAGGTCGATCGACCGAGTTAGCAGCCGGACGCAAACGCCATGTTTGTGATATGGGAATGTGCCATTTTTAGTACAAATATTGACGTTCATCTCCGGAGCAGCCCGCGTGAGCGAAGGGCCCTTTTAGGTTCTATGTATAGTGTTTTTTAATATCGGTGTATAAGCCCCCGCTGGATACGAGATGATCTCGCGTTCGCCCCAGGTTGAGCCGCTCTGCTCCACTGGAAATTAAGCTTTCCCAGCGGTCGGATGAAATCTACACCGGTTGATGGCAATAACTGAACTCATCAAAATGTTGCCGCCATCAGCACCAAAGCGCCTTTGATCATCACCAGCGCTGCTGGGGGCAAATTACACAATGACGTCAGTGTGTAGCTAATACGAAAGTCATCTTTCCTCAGTTGTGAGACGAGAGGGAAGAACAGCCATCTTCGGGTCTTCGTTTGGTACAATGAAAGATATTTGTTTTCAGGCTGGCCAGCCTCTATTAAAGCACTAACAAACCAAGCCTCTCCGCATGTCGAAAATCCCTATGTATTCCGCATCGGATCAAAGATGGCTTGGCCATTCTCAGTTCGCCGCTGCCGCCGCTGGTTTGCGTCCATGGATCGACCACCTAGAGAGAAAAGGTCAGAAAGCATGCCTTTGAGACAGAATGATAGGGGGGTTAGGAGAGTCATACACGTTGAAGTAAGCGTGGATCTGTCTATCCGAGAGCTCCTTACGAGCCTCCATCGCAATAACATGGACCTCTGCCTGGCTCATGTCCAGAGCTCGCGTCAGCGGCGCCATGAGAAGACCATCCAAATTCGGCGAAAGGTTCTCGAGATTCCACTCGCCAAGGTTCTTGTGTTTTTTGTCCTTGGGCCACGTATTCGTGGGCCACTTGAAACGCTGCACCTGGATATCTTCGAATCCAACCTCGGCGAGCAGGGTCTCGAAGCGACTGAACTCTTCGAAAGGGGATCCCATCTTTTCAAGAGCCTCAAAGCAAAGTTCAAACGCCTTCATGAGCTTACTCTCCTTTGGAATCGTGTCATCATCTGATAAGGGGAAGAAGTCGATATCGTTCAGCTCGAGATATCCACCAGGGGTGAGGTTACTGAATGATCCCCGAGTGATTAGCAACTAGACACCCACGGCATGGGCAGTATTGAGGTGACTAACTCAAAGCTGCTCTGGAGGAATTTTTGCCAGTCGCGGATGCTGCCCTTCATCATTCTGCTGTGAATGTAGTCAAAGGGCTCACTGAAAGTCCATGGTTCCTCGATATCATCGATCTCGAATCGAACATTCGGAGGTACGCTAGTAGTCTCGTTAGCGATTCTGCAAGAAGAGAAACTCGTGCTGGAAAGCATATGTCATACAAGTTTGGCTGGGAAGCCGACAAGTCCACACCGATGACCTAGACAAGAATGCACATCATGAACACTCTGTATTCCAGAATCAAAATGGTAGCGAGCTTAACGAACCTCAGCCTCAGGGTGGTCCTCTCCAAATTCAATTGCCCATAGGCCGGTGCCTGTGCCGACGTCGAGCACGCGACCGACTTTCGAGTCCTCTCGGGATGGCGGCGCAGTTCCAAGATAGTAGTCAAAGGTCAAAAGGTAAAGATTATGTACAAGGTCTAAGCCAGCGCGTCAGTCAGAGATGAACTGCCGTCAACTTAGGAGGGGAACGTGCAACCTACCAAGTCTGTCCTTCTCTCGCTCATCGTTGGGCGCCCAGTACTCTGTAACGATTAGTCTTTTATAGCCTCGATTTATTTGGTTTGCTCTTACTCCCTTCTTTGTACTTGTGGTATGTTCTCCCGTTTTCCAATCTAGACTCAAGAATTGAGTCTGCTACGGTTGACGTGGACGACGCGATGCTACCCTGAAGTCACCTAGTCAGCTTGCTTCTGCGGGCACTTCCTAGTGCATCTTTCTAAAGACTTACACCATTCAACGAGGAATTTTCATCGGTGAACTACGGTGTACATGCAGTATTCAGTAAATGGCCATCCCTCGACGGATTCCGAAGACATCTCACCTCATCGGCCGCGATGGCACCAGCTGGTGGGGGCGTGGGGCTATGATTGTCGTCGTTACACATTTTGCCCTCCACTGTCGAGCACAAATGATATGAAATGTCCGATGCGTATGAGCTCAGCCAGAATTGGGCAGAGTGAATGTAACGGTCGTTGAGCACCAGATCCGCCTGCTAGGAACTATGTCTGTGCAATGTCGGGTATGGGAAGATTCCACAATGCGAAACCGATGAGAAATATCTTTAGGACGGGTCCGCCGTAAATTTACCCCTCTTCTTGGCCAGACATCTGGAGACAACTGTGCAGATATGCATGTTGATCTGTCCAGTCGGATCCAACCAGCTATCTGCAACAAAACCCTGGTACTCGGGGAGCAGTTTCCAGAAGCGGCAGCTAGCTCGCGGCACAGTAGACATCATTGCTCGTTGTCTGTGGCGGTGTAAACGAACCACTCCACATGCGTCCAACACTCCGGTCGCTTTGTTTACGTGCTAGCGGTACCCGATGCCCAGAGTGAACCACGGAATGGATGCTTCGGCGGTCTCGATCTGTGAGAGACGGGATACATCGATATGGCGGGCAAGGCGCAATGTTCACCCCAACAGTTCCTGTGTCTAGTTGTTATCATGGTTGTCTTCACTGATTCAATTTAGGTTGTATCCTGAATTTGCTGCCGATTCCCGCTCGCGATCCCGCATGCGCACAGTAAGGCCATCGCAACATCATATCAAACAAAACACAAAGGCAGCCGCCTAGCTAATCCTCAGCATCCCGTGGATCGTGCCTCTTCCAAAACTCCTCATATTCGTCCCAAGACTGAGAAGGGAAAGCCAGGGGCACTGTGATTGGAGCGAACGGAATACCTTTGTCTGCAAATTCCCGGAGACGTGCCTGAGTGTTTGGTCGCGTGTTGTTTACACTGTAAACCGAGATTTTGTGACAGGAACTGGTCACATGCAAGCCCCAATTCCAAGCTGTGCGTACATCAGGCGGTTGAGTATTGAGAGAATTGTCCCAACAGCGACAGACGACCTCAATCCAGCCTTCTACGTCGCAAGGAAGGTCGATCTCCCAGGTTCGCCAGGTCCACTTGCGCTTCTTGGAGAGATTCTCGACCGGTACAGTGTACCAATTGAACCCCCCGTCAGCTGAGAGCTCAACCCGCTCTGGCCAGCGACCCCCACCTGAGTAGGCCCATCCCTTGCAGCGAATTTTGCCGTTGTGTATGACGACCTGCTTGGTCCAAGGCGACATGATGGCAGAACTAACTGGCATTTCCTGAATTTGTATGCCGTCCGTCATTTTGAGGTTATGCTTGCCGACTTGTTGAGGGAAGTAAAGGTACTCTTGGCTCTGAACAGGCGCACGTGTAGGGTTCTTTATGGCCTTGATACGGTAAAGCCACTTGACGCTTCGTGCTCCAATGTAACCAAACACGACGATGCGAAGGGGATATCCATGAATGCGAGGAAGAACGTCGCCATTCATCTCCCAGGCCAGCATAACCTCGTTTGCCCTCACTTTAGACCAAGGAACGCTGACGAGATAGTTCATGGTCTTGTCATCTTTGAAGTAGGTGTCCGCGCCGTAGAATTCGAGATGTTTTGCCCCTTCAACGAGTCCACCGCAGGCTTTGACGACCTTTTTGAGACTGATGCCAATGTACTTGGCAGTTCCGATCGCACCTTCAGCCCAGGGCGCTTGAGGCACCTCGTCACCCTGGCCGGGGTACTTGAGAATCTGCTCGATACGTCGGGTTCCCGAGCATTGCATCGTCACTGTCTTCTCCATCCGCGGAAACTTGGTTTCGTCCATGAGGTCATCCAAAGTGAACGATCTCGGGTTCGCTACAAGTCCATCCAGCAGAAAGCTGTAGTGCTCTTTATCAATGATCGGAATACCGCCGTGGTTTCGGACGAAGTGGAGGGGATTCGGAGTAATCTCTTTGTCGGTCACGAGGCGCTTGGGCGGCTCGCCGTTGTAAGGAAACTGGAGAAGATGGAGCATATCGACGTGCTTCTCCTTAAGCACAATATTCCAGGAGTCGTCGGGAATGCGAGACAGAGCGCCGCCAACCGCCTTGTGCCACATCTTCCAATGAGTACCAGGAAGGACAGGATTGCTAGCTGGAATAGGACCGAGCTGGAACTCTGGATTTGGGGGGAATGTCTGGGAAGTCAAGATCTTATGGGCCGCTGCCTTCTTCTCCGGATAATTTTCCCACTCGACAAAGCTATTTTGAATCCGAACTTGTCAGCTGCTGTATACATGCAGTCATAGTGTCTGTACTCGAAGGCGGGTTGTGCTTAAATCGCTGGAAGTGACTCACCCTGTCCAACCTTGCCGCTCCTCGGTGAACAACTCGCTCGGGTCGCCTACTTTCTTTATGGCGGCGTCATCTTTCGTTAGGACACCAAAGATTTGAGGGGGAAGAGCCTTGGTTTGCGGTCCTGTCATGTCAAGGACGGGAAGTTCCGCCCCAGCCAGTCCCTGCTCAATCTTCCATTCATCGGGTCTGTTAGTGGTCTTCATGATATCTGGCTCACTTCTGAAGTGGCAGTATCGAGTCTCAAAAGGGTGATACTCGTCGGAGCCCCTTCATTATTTGAGAGTGGTGGCAGGATGCCCCGGGTTTGTAACTCGAACGCTTCTATGCGTACTTTCTGTCACGTCCATCATGCCGAGCTTCACGTTTTGGACCTCTCGAGAATCTGAGACCGAGGTGTTTGCTTTCAACTCCAACCGACAGTTTAGGTTCTGAGCGCATCAGTAATTGAAGCTCCATTAGGCCAATGATAGCTGTCCGAGCTTAGACAGAGTTCAGCACGTCGCATTGACCGAAAGCCTAACTCGGCATCAACGCTGATGCACGGAAACAGGGATTCAATCCGACTGGACTTAATCATCAGGCAAACTTTCGATTCAATACAAGGGCACAAAGGAATTTCAATCCTGTCTAGTAGGTTCTGGCGTTAGTTTTGCCGCTGCCGTTCGAGGAGGCTCCAAGCATCTGCCCAAGCCCCGAACAACCTCAACATTTCTTGGATATCAATGCCAGCCAGTGATCGGAGCGAGCAAGATATTGAAGTGTGACAAGAGAATATGAGCGCCCCGGAAAGTAGAAATTAGTTAGATTAGCGGGTGTCTGACCTGTCAAAAAGGGTTGAACCTTTGTTCCTGGTCCGATTTTCTAGGCTGGTGTCAAGAGTAGGCTCAAGTCCCTCTCGAATCAAAGCGTGTCTGCGCTGTGCGTCATCTGCTGCCATGGCCTTCCACATACCCCTCCTCGTGACCTGGCTCGTTACTATCCTCAGTACCACTCATGTCTGAGTCTATTGGCTTTCGTCCATAAATCGACCATCTAGAAGCGGAATGTCAGCTAATATGATTACCTTCGAATCTCCAAGTTGAAGGACGGCCTAGAGACATGACAACCTACATAGAAAAGTAAGCATGAATGTTTCGGTCGCAGAAGTCTCTGCGGTTCTCAGCCATTAATACCAAGACCTCGTTCTTGGTCCAACGGAGCGCCCTCGTGAGCGGCGCCATACAAATCGCCTCCCATCCTTGTGTGAGATTCTCATTATGCCAAACCCCAAGCTCTTTGTGTCGGGGTTCCTTCGGCCAAGACTTGGTGGGCCACTTGAAGTGGTGCATTGTCACACCAGTGAAACCTGTCTCCATGAGAACCGCTTTTAATGCCCTGGGGTCTTGATACGGGCGTTCAAATAGCTCTGAGGCCTCTTGGAGCATCTCGACGGTCCGAGAGATGGAGTGCTCCGGTTTCAAGGTGCCGCCATCAGAGAGTGGCTTGACATCAATCTCATTTAACTCCAGATATCCACCGGGATTGAGGTTGCTGTGCGTTTATGGTGATGAGTTACTTGGAGCTGCTTGATGTTGTAAACTTTGTCATCTCAAGAGACTTACTCATAACAGTTTCTTATATACTCCCGCCAGTCCCTGATTGAAGAATTCATCATCCGGCTGTGTATGTAGTCGAAAGGTCGTGAGTAGGTCCACGGCTCTTCGAGGTCGTCAATGAGAAATTTCACATTTTTTGGTGTACTAAGTAATTAGCATTTGCCGGTTCTCGCGTCAAAGATATTTGTGATCAGGTTGCCTACAAAGTTGGTTGTGCAGCTGAAAGATCGATACCCCGAACCTGCATCGCCAGTCAGCGTTTCAAGTTCTATTTCACGTACAAGTAACACTCGTGGAATGACTAACCTCCGAATCAGGATGCTCATCACCATAGTCGATGGCCCATATTCCACTCCCTGTGCCTACATCCAGAACTCTACCAACTTTACTTCCTGGATCATTCGGTGGGGCTGTACCGAGTCTATCGTCAAATGTAAGTCGGAACAAAGTGTGCTGCAGGTCTGTCCTTGTAATTAGTATGATCAGCATGTCTGTTGAATGGGAACTGACCCAATCTTTCGGTCTCTCTTTCATCATTGGGCAAGTTATATTCTATTCCGTTACGTCAGCAAATTCGTTTCTTGAGGACTTGTTGTACAGAGCACATGGAGTTCAAGTAAGCTTTAATTTGGACGGTTGAAAGACTCACTGCCATCTTTGTACTTATGATAGGTTCTACCGTTTTCGATGCGAAATCCGAAGATTGAGCTGGTGGCACTTATACTTGACGAAGCTACACTTCCCTGATAGAAGGTCAGACTCGAGCTCTTCACGGCCAGGCAACTCCTAGCTTTCATTTTATACACCTAATATCGGGACTTGCCGATCCATCTTCTTCTACCTCATTCTAAGAGGTAATTAGCATCTTCTCGTGTCTACCTGAGCCAACGATGATGCGGTATGCGTACCTGATCATCAGCCTCGATGATGACCTCGCTATCACTCACATTGTTGGGTGGCGTGGGTGGAGGTGCTGCATCTACATCGATGGCAGAATCGACGCCCATAGTGCGACAGGAAGCTGGACGAGAATACATATTGTAGGGATCTGTGCCGGAAAAGGTCTTTTTCGCGGGTTTCCAATGGGCGGCTGCGGATGACTTTTCTCGGTGATGAACTCTGTTGGATGACAGGATGGCGTTGAGGTTCAAGTGCACGTGAGTGTCGCTACCAACGCTGTGGGCCATCCAGCCCCCCTGGTCTGAGGCCGTGTATTCATCAACGGGCGTCGCTTCTGCATGAAGATAATCCTCCTTGAAGAAGAACGAATAAGGACTCAACAAACAGCAGGGGAAGTATCGCTCCTGCAGCTACAGGTGCGGGCAACCAATTGTTGTTGGAGATTTATGGACCCTTGCGAAGCGACCTTGCGTCCAGCTTGCATCCAACACAACGAACAGAACCAACACGATCAACAAGATACTGCCATCATCCTGCTATCGTTGTGGACTTCTATTTCGATTCTGGGCGAACAAATTGAGTACGACCTCGGTATTTCTCTGCAAGAGGATTTTGCGATTAGCTAACTTTTTGGGAGCCCCAAATGCTCAAGGGAACTCAAGCAACATCCAACATCCATTGTGCCGTTCATTTAGTATGGCTTCCCATCGCCGACTTCAGAGCGGGGCTGCATCTCTGACGAAAATCTCTCACCGTAATACGAGACGTCACGAAAATGGCGCGAATTGCGGTTGATATCAATATTGACACTTGCCACGGAGTTGCTCAGCCTGTTTTACTCTCGTTAAGATCATGGAGCTTTCAATGATAGAAGCAGAAAACCTCAATATCGCTGTATTTGTTTCCAACGGGCTTGTTCCAGCTACTCGTCCCAAATCGCAGTGACGACTTCACCTACGTGATCTATGTGAGCAACAATAGACCCGAGCTTTCCAGTGTCCATAGCCCTCTTCATGATTGCCACTCGAGACGAGGTCTGCAAACAGCGACCAGATCCCCCTTCTTATTCATTTTGAAATGTCTCGGCCATATTCCTCCCGCAGGTGCTAATTGTACAAAGGACAAGGTGCCATTTTCCAGGGGCTTGAAAACGGCGAAAGAGTCTGAAGGCTCTTGTGTCTGATTGTTCGAGTTGAGATTGGGTGTTTGGAAAGACGAATCATTGCGATTGGAGGCAATGATGAATGTGTTGTCAGGCTGTAGACTCCATTGTCAGCTGGATGGAGCCATGTCATGTTATGACCAAAGAGCCGGATTTGTTTACAGAAACCTCAATCTCCGCCGCAATTCCATTGAGAGCTGCCGGTGCGGAGCCGTACGAGCTGATGATACCAACCTGCTCAAAAGCAATGACGCCTGTAGATGGATATGTGACACGGAATGATGTGATGGTGCTGTCGAGTTCAGCTGGAACATGTAGATACAGAGGGCCTCCTCGGGTGAAATTCGCATTCGGTGCCCAGAACACGCCGTGACGCGGACCTGACCCCGAAGGCCACTGTATGTGTCTATCTCGGTCAAGAGATTTGTGACTTTGTCGAAAGAGTAAATTCGAAGAAGGTCAGAACCAAGATCCAACACAACAATCAACTCCCCAGTCAGGTCTAAGATTGCATGATGAGGGCGGGGTACGCTCTGCGTGGACTTTGGTCCTGCAAGCGACGTGTATACAAACGTCTGATTCAAGCTGATTTGACCATTGGAGGGTGCGTTCCATGTTGTAACACAGCTCCCAGCCCTTGTAGTCAGTGTCAGTGTCAGCACCGGTGTCTTGGGAAGAATCAAAAGGTGAATGGCCTACAGGTGAGCAGCAACCATTCCCCTATTCTCGCCGATGTTATAGAACGTGCTGCTGACGGGGCCGATGGTTGTGTTTTCGCTCGCGATTGGTGTCAATCTCCCGTCTTGCGCCACGTTGAAAGTGTTCACTTAACTAGGTCTGTGTAGACAGTAGAGAACATGATGAGGCTTGTCAAGTTTTAGCCATACTGCTTGTGGGCCGCAAGAGTTCGCAACATAAGTTTGCTCCAATTCGTAGCGACCATCCTCGTGAGACAGCTTCAAAGAAGTCAGGGGCGCCATCATTGGCTCCTGAGAAAAGGTTGACGATGCTGGTGCAGGCTACCGCGACGAGGGAAACGATTAGATATCTTGCGATCATGATTTCAAGAGTATAGCCTCTTTTATCTAATTTAGCTCCTGAGTATGTCATTATGTCTAATGTGGTCTAAAGAACTTGAGCGGTGAGTCTTTCACATCGATTCTCCGAGCTTGCTTTCTTCCTATTCAGATCCAAGTCCCGTTACGACGTGCCAAGTACAGAAGCGGCAAAATCAGCAGAATATGCCAAGAATTGATACGTCAGCCTATCTACTGATACGAGAGAGACGATCTTCTGGCGAAGTTGAACCTCAAACAGGTACTCAGCAATGGGTTCGGAGTGCTTGTCTTGTGTTCAATTCCTGCACTGTTTGATACTCACACTCTGAGTTGAATCAGTCACTCATGACGAACCAAGACTCACTCATTCCATCTTGCCCTTCCTGGTCACCCATACGATAGTACAGAGGCTGAGGAAAAGTTTCTGTGAAAATCATTCAGGATGTCAAAGTGTGCTGTTGCTACCCTCCATATCTCAGCACAATGACGTTTGATGATTTTTAGTGAAAATTCACCTACCCAAGCGGAAAATTGGTCTCATCAGTTCATTCATCCTATCTCGTTGAGGCGTCCTAACCCCGGCACGTCAGCAGGTTGCATATGATGTAGTTCCACTTAAACATTAGCCCCGATCATTTTTAGCTTCCCTGATCCGGTTCAGCCACCACAAAGGTCGTAGAGCCGAACAATGGCCGGACTACCCTGAGCTTCTTCCGTGGATTCAATTGTCACCGACAGGTCTTGAGTGCTTCCATAGTACCCAGTCCCAGACGTCATCGCGTCATTGGACGAATGCAAAATCCTTTCGGCGACCGACAACGTAGTTGCTGATCACGGCCTGGATCTAAGCTTCATCCTAAGTAGGTCGTTGAGACCCTGGTTCTGAGCCGTTGCGGGTGAGGGGTTTCATGCAACCTGCTGACACTCTTGAACTTTGACAACATTACATTCCTGGCGAGAGACACCACGTTGAATAGACCCCCGAAAAACCCGACTTCCGAGCTTCCATTGCGGTTCCCTTCTCTTCAGTTCGCCGCACTTGTTCACGAATGTCTTCACGGTCATCTCATGACTGTATTCATGGTTGGAAGTTGGCGTGTGGCTCTCACCTTGTAACTTAGATCCAAGACCGGCAGTATAATCCAGGAGACACCCTCTGTCGGACACGCCTATTTGACTAAACAACATCTACGGGAGGAGCCGCACAACGGGGCTTTGCGCTAAAACATGATCGGCATCCGCCCCCTTTCCTCGTCCTGGGTTCCATGGATTACTATCTAAACGTGTGGTTCTTTCTGCAGTGTCGTCTTCTGCATCATCATGCATCCAGTCACTTTTGAGATGAGCTCCATTTAGGAGCTCCTTGGCAGGCCGCGTGGATGCGACTTCGGGCTTGACCCATTTGTGCAACATTCGGCGGTGACATTTGGCAAGGCACTTACGGATGCCTGTCCGGACGTAGCATGTTGATTCCGATGCTGAGTCGCCCATAAAAATAGGCAGTTGAAGAGCATCTTCTTAGTGTCAATTCAAAAGCCCGTGGGTTGCGCGGGGTCCACTTGATAGCCCTGATCCCGCATGACGACAGTCTTTTTTGCCGCTTGCATATATGAAATGGATCCCAGCCTGAGCTATCAACATACAGCTATATCCAGCTTCTTTCCTAAAGCAGCAGCTCGATGTGGATTGCTACGATACCTTGTATGCTGGTGACGAAGTATCATCGACATCAATCAGGCCCCCGAAGACACGGGCTTAGTGCAGTGACTTCGTTTGGACATAGATAAATGCAGCAACGATCCTTCGAAGTGAATCGAATATTCCTCACACTCATTCCATTCATTGTTCAGACTGAGAATTCTTATCCAGAAATCGTTACCATGGCAATCGGGTTCATCCTCGGCCTCCTCGCCCAGACACGATTGGGTTTTGCGTCTGAAACCTCGATAACTGCGGGCTGCAGTCAAGCAGTGAGATATCCTCATAATCATGAGCCCTCTTAAGACTTCCCTGTACTAATCGATCCGCTAGTGCTCTCAACTGATGGAGGAGTTCGGCTCTGCCGTCCATTTAGGTAGTAACGATCCCTCCTTCGCGATATGGGACATGAAGCAGCAGGAGGTCCTCCCCGCCTGCCGCGTAGAGCCGACCACCGCGTCTCAGGTCTCGAGAGTCGTCGAGATCACTGTCAACAACTGGTGTCGCTTCGCAATCAAAGGCGGCGGACACATGACAAATCTGGATGCCTCCAACTCAGTCGGCGGTATCACAATTGACTTGCACCTCATGGACCACATTGAGATCTCAGAAGACCGCACCAAAGCTAATCTCGGACCTGGTCATGTTCTTCGCGACGCTTATTTGGCATTGGAGAAGCATAATATCACGATGGTAGGCGGAAGAACTGCGGATGTTGGACTTCCCGGTTTCACGATCGGCGGTGGACTCTCCGATCTTGGACCGCAATACGGCTTGGCTGTGGATAATGTGTGGGAGTATCAAGTAAGCACCTCGACTTTATAGGGAACACACGTTATGTTACCTTCCAGCAAGTTCTGAGCTAACTCAACATAAAACAGCTTGTGCTGCCCAATGCCACCGTTGTCAATGTCTCGGAAACTGTCCACCCAGACCTGTACTTTGCTTTGCGAGGAGGTGGCAATAATTTCGGCATCATAACCAACTTTCGTTCGCGGCTTGTACCGCAAGGACAGAAATGGGGTGGTGCAAGGACCTACCATACCAACTTCACCGACCAGCTCGTTGATCAGTCTTATCAACTTGCGACCAACTTGGCTGCCGACACGTATATGTCCTTCTGGACTCGCAACTCTTACGATGTTGCCAACGACCGATTCAGCATAAGCGTCTCGCAAGCGTACTATGAGCCTATCGTTGAACCACCCGTCTTCACTGAGTTGAACAAAATTCCCTATGAGACGAGCAATCTTCGAGTCGATTGGATGAGCAACCACAGTCTCGACAGCGTATCTCCGCATGGACTACGGTAAGCCGACCTCCAGGCCCTCAGGACTTCTGCTGGCCCATTAAGACAAGTTCTAACTAGGCGGTAGCCGTGTCTATGCTTCTATCACTTTCCGCCCTTCCCGTGTTTTGCACAAGCATTTGATCAACATTTACTCGGAAGAGGTTGAGGGTGTTAAGACCACACCAGGTCTCTCGTCCTCACTTGTTGTTCAGGCCTTGCACAAAAATGCTATCGATGCCATGAAAGTCAGAGGAGGGAACGCTCTCGGCGTCGTGTCCGATGGCCCGCTGATGAGTATGCTTTCCGTCATTTTCCTTACCTCCTACATCCTATCTATCAAAGCGGAACACATGCTGACTGTCCTTACCGCCAAAAAGTTGCGCTTCTCACTCTTGGATGGTCTAACTCGGAGGATGATGCGGCCATGTACGCCTATGCCGACCGAATTATCAATCGAGGCAAGGCAGAAGCCGAGTCGATGGACTTACTGCATCCTTGGCTGTACATCAACTATGCGAATCACAATCAAGACCCATTTTCGGGATACGGAGAGAAGAATAAGAACAGGCTCCGAGAGATCCAGAGATCAATTGACCCGCGGGGAATCTTCACTTCCCAAGGCCTGGTTAGAGGATCTTTCAAGCTCAACTGAGTCTTGTTAAGGTCTTCCCAATTCACAGGCTACCTACCTTAGATAGAATGATAGGTTTCAACAGACGCCTTCAGAAACGCGTGCTCTATGTACATAGACGGATCTTGAGTCTAATTATAATGAAAGGCGATATGTCTCGGCTGGACTCAGCTAAATGCCGCTGTTCCAATCTCAGAGTACGACTCAAAGATACTTGTGTCTTGGACAGATCGTCATTTCACATATACCAGTTCACGAATGGACAGAAACAGTGGCTCATGCCCCGCGTTTGAACGAGCAGGTCGTCATAGAATGAGGCACGACGTCGATTGCTGCCGACATTTGTGACGCCTTAAGGCACAAAAATTGAACGCGGCTAGCCGGATGTGACCATTCGGATGCAGTGTGGTCATGCCATCGTGGCCGGGCCGGTAAAGTTTTAGGTGGTCGGAGCCTGCCGGGCCGGTTGACCCACATCATATGGGGCCGGGCCGGCCGGGGAGTGAGGGAATTCCCGCGCCATTCCGCGCGCATGATGGGATAGAAGGGCAACCTGGAGTAATCATGACTAACAGAATAGAGCCGAGGATGATTGTCGACTAATCGAGCCCAACTGCACTCATAGAGTGCCGACTGAGGGGAAGTTGCTTCATCTGCGGGGTTGTATTTAAACTGCCCTCCGTAGTCCCGAGGCATTCACTAGCGCCAATATCTCCTGCATGAGCCTCGGTGGGTTTGATGCACGACCGGCAGCCGGATCGCCGTCGATTCGCATCCCCGCAATGCTCCGAAGCTCGGCTGAGATCGCTGCGAGAATGGGGTGATTTAACAAGAGTAAGGGTTTCGCAAATATGGCCAACGACGAATCTGACGGCGGGATATATAAGAACAAATCTCCGTGTTGAAGCGTCTCAAACTAGCTGTTCCACTTTTCTTTTCCCCTCTCAGCAGATTACCAGAGGCCAAAGATAAGTGCGCATCACCTCACCCAAGGCACAAAATGGCAGACGTCTTCGCAAAGCTCCAGGACAAGAGCCTGCTGGTCTCTTCCGGTCTCGTCGCCGGCGAGTGGAAGAATGGTCAGGATGGCAAGACCTTCCCCGTGTACGAACCGTCAAGCGCAACGGTACTTCAAGAATGCGCCAACTTGAGCCGACAAGACTTCATCGATGCCATTGAGAGCGCTAAGAAGGGGTCAGCCAAGTTTCACGAGTCAACAACAGCAAAGGAACGAGGCGCCCTACTCAGGAAATGGTTCGACTTGGTCATTGCTAATGCTGACGACTGTGAGTGGTTTTGCAGCAGGAGGCTCATGCTAAGGAATTGATGCACTAACGCGCACCCAGTGGCTCTGATTCTATCTTTGGAGAATGGCAAGACCTTTGCCGAGGCCAGAGGCGAGGTCGTTTACGCCGCCTCGTTCATCTCTTGGTTCGCTGAAGAAGCGACACGGTCATATGGCGACACTATCCCTTCATCCTACGCCAACACCACCGTCTTGACCTTCAAGGAACCCGTAGGTGTCTGTGGAATCATCACCCCCTGGAACTTTCCCGCAGCCATGATCACCCGCAAGATCGCCCCGGCCTTTGCGGCGGGGTGCTCAGTCATCATCAAACCACCAAGCGAAACACCATTCAGCGCTCTGGCTCTGGCCAAGCTGGCGCTCGCTGCTGGAATTCCGTCAGATATCATTCACGTGGTGCCGACCAAGGACAGAGAGGCGTCGATGGAGCTCGCCAACAACCCTATCGTGAAGAAGCTCAGTTTCACTGGATCGACTGGGGTCGGCAAGATGCTCACCAAGGTTGCGGCGGGTACGATGAAGCGTGTGAGCATGGAGTTGGGTGGCAATGCCCCGTTCATCGTGTTTGATGATGCGGATATCGACCAGGCGGTTGAGGGTGCTTTAATTTGCAAGTTCAGATGTTCCGGTCAGACATGCGTGGTAAGTCCATCTCAATGCGACAACGTCCAGGTTACCCGACTGACAAACATTCTCAGTGCGCAAACAGGTTGCTCGTCCACGAGGCGGTCAAGGACCAATTCATCGAGAAACTCGTAGCCCGCGTAAATCAGTACAAACTGGGCCGCGGAATCGACGAGGGCATCACACAAGGCCCCCTTGTTAACGCCGCCGCCGTCCAAAAGGTCGACGCCCACGTCCAAGACGCGCTGAAGAAGGGTGCCGTTCTCCACACGGGCGGCAAGGTACCAGAAGGTCTCAAGGGGTACTTCTACGAGCCTACGGTGATCAGCGGGGTCACGACCGACATGGAGGTCGCACACGATGAGACCTTTGGCCCGCTGGCGGCCATTTTCTCCTTCAAGACGGAGGCAGAGGCCGTGGAGCTGGCGAATGCTACAGAGTACGGCCTGGCAGGCTACTTCTTCAGCAAAGATATTTCCCGAGTCATGCGCGTGGCGAGACGGTTGGAGTGCGGCATGCTGGGCGTCAACACCGGCCTCATCAGCGCGGCGGAGGCACCGTTTGGTGGTGTGAAGGAGAGTGGACTTGGCCGGGAGGGTAGCAAGTATGGACTGGCAGAGTATCAGAACATCAAGTCTGTGACGATTGGCAACCTTGGATTTAACTAAGAGTCATGCATGTTTGCTTCTGATAGTGGGCAAATCCGGGGTTTGGGTTGGGCGTTTCTTCTGATGACATAGTCTGCGGGATGGTATATTGGCACAAAACAAAAATGTCGAGGTTCTGATTCAAGTGTTTATCCCATCTTTGCGCCGTTTGATACAGCATGATGACGTCCGTTTCCACAAAGTTGCTCCCCGCGCTGATCTTCCCATGCACAGACGAAGCTAGAATCAGCCTACCCCATGCTGCTGCCACGCATGTTTTCCTGATTGAACTTGGTTGAAAGCTCTAATTAGACTCTTTGCGAGCAATTAAAAGAGATGTGGTCAAAAATCTAATCTCCCTGAATGATTTCATACAATCTCCCGGAACTCTGCACAAAACTCCAGACGCAACCTTTCCCAAACCATGCACCCGTCCAAAAGCACCGCAGAAACAAGATTCCCTATCCCATAATCTCATTATCACACCAATGATGCAGCCGACCTTTTCTATCCAGCTATGACAACTCCAGTCTTATTAGCTTGCTTTTCCAGATATCCCCGATGCTCCGGTTGAATAACAACCAACTCCGTTTTTGTTACGCCGGCGGCCACTGCGCCCTTGGCCAGCTCCTCTTCTATCCTCTTCAAACATTGGTTTGCGGGAGATGGCTTATGTACAGTCAAGAGCTTGACGGCGCCAATGGCCTTCTCCAAAGACTCCACATTTCCTCTGTATGATTCGCAAGGGCTCGGCAGGGTAATGTCGACCTTTCCCTTGGCGAGACACCTCACCAGTGACCCGAGAAGCATGCTGTTGCACTCCTCGGCGTCTGGTGAGCTGTGGTAGTAACCCTTCATGTATCTGCATCCGTCTTTGAGACATCGGTAAAGGAGGACAAAGTGGTCCAAGTAGGCCGATACTAATGCCTGGCGGTGCTTGGCGATGGTTTCTGTTGGTTGTCTTGTCAGTGGTTTGACTACATGACGGAGAAGATTGGCACAGAAAACCTACCAAAAACTTCCGGGGGCCGAAGGTAGACAATCTTTTCGAGAGGAAAGTTGTATCCCTCTGGCCCGGGCTTCCAGATGCGCGCCAAGTGTCCAAATACGATCCTCCCTTGCAGGTCAATCATTGACTCGTAGGTAATCTTCTTGTACATGGTCGCAAAGACCTCGGTGTCTCCTAGCTCCCACGCAACGCATAGTAGGTGCGCATTGTCGGTCTGGTGCTTGACGCCCTGCATCCACGAGCGCGCCCATGGGCGAACGATGACGGTCATGTCGTACTTCTCCGTGATTGTGAGGACGTTGTAGAGACGCATCAATGGTAGCTTTTCCGGAACGAGGTTGAAGTGACCGTGAACGATGTTTAGTACGATTTCCATTGCTTCTGGCGAGTCCTCGGGCAGCTCGACGGACCACTCTCCGGCACCCTCTAGCGGGCGGGACTCCAAAAAGCGACCGAATAACATGGCCTTGAGGACAGGGGAGCTCCGACCAAGTGCCCTTGAGCAAACGACGAAATCTTGTGGGTGGTCTTCAACGTCGCCGCCGATGGAGAGTCTCAGGTCGCCGTTGTCATCGAGGTAAATTGTCGGCGCTGAACCTAACTGAGCCACTTCCTGTGTTGGTTCCGTCACTTCTGTGATCTCAGTCACCGATTCCGTTACCACCACAGTGGAGGAAGCCATCTTGCTGGTGATGACAGCTCCATCGAGGGTATGATAAGGCAAGGAGAAGGAGGCGCCCCCGAAGAGGCTGTTGGCCGGAGCTGTTGAACACATCGCGAATGTGCTATAAGATCATCTGAGGTGTCGTCCAAAGAATTCTGCCCACAACAGACCCCGTGAGAACGAAAGAGCGACGGGATCGCGCTCAGTTTATCATTGTTTGACGGACGCGCGAGATCTAGGGTATCACACACTCGACGAACGGACCGGGATGTCGTCGCTTCGGCAGAGGCATAAAGGGGACCGCAGATCACAACGTTGATGCTCCGATGTCATGACTAGTCTTTGTTCGGGAATCGGTCCCCTCTTTTTTCTAACTTTAGGCGAGATATGGGGGGACGGCGCAAGTTTTTGGGACGAAAGGTATCTTAAACAATGCGTTATACCTGTTGGTCCCAATGATCGTTTGCTGCCCGACCGGGCGAAAGACTCACGAGGCATGAACCCGTTGAGTGTCAAGGCATGTACACAAATGACAGTAATTAGGAAGGGAAATACATGTCATGGAAAGGGAAGAAAGCAAGCTGCCCTCTCACAAACGACGGTGCTCCAGCGCGGGTGCGACCCCGGGAGCCTTGGAAAATCGTAATATTGTCGCTTTCAAGAAAATCCGGGTTCTTTGTGAGATGCAAACAAGGAACACGGTGGAACGGAGGTCGGAACAAGCAAGATGTTGAAAAGCAGGGCAGAAAAACGGCGTTCGGACCCTTGCTCGGCCAGGATGGTGGCCCCTTTGGTTCCCGTTACGCCAGGGCGGTTATGTGGGTGTTGTGGTCCCTTGCTTCCGTACCACATTGCAAACAAAAGAGGCCTGGCGATGAAACCCCGGGCGGCTATCCTGACTCGGGAGCCCTGGTGTTATTGCAACAACTCTTGCGACGAAGAGGCATAGCTTGGTGTGCGAGGTTGGTTTGGCAGCACGAGCCGATGTGAGACCTTTTTAGACCTCTACTCTGCCGGATTGCAAAACGTGGTTGTCGTCATTGCACGTTTCCCGGCAAACCCTAACCGTCCTGAACTTTTTGATATGTCACCCCCCTCTTGACTGGAGTTGAGTCCGAGGTCTCCCAGCCCATGAATCGTCAACATTTCGCGCCGCCTTGGAAGTCCACTCGCAAAATGACTTTGGTACCTGAGTCCGGGCTACCCTGGACGAGTTTCTATATAGAAATCTTGTCAGCCCGAAAGTTGGAATATCTAGGAACGGGTTGACCCCCGCAACCCCCGCCTTCAGGGTCCTACACACCACAATGGGAATCGTATCATTTCCTACTTGAGCCGGCAGGGCACCCCTCCATCTGCAGACTGTCCCAATTGAACTCCGAGCTTCCCTGCGCAAGTGCCGTCCGTCTCCAAGGCACGCGACACTAAAGAATTTTGACTGCGAGCTTGGCTGTTAGCGCCGTTCGGGCGGCGGACCCGAATTCTTGAAAGTAGCGTGATATTCCAGTGAGAGTCGCTGACTTGAGAATGCGACCTTCCCTACAGGACGGCATTGAAGCCAAGTTTTCTACCTCGCCTTCTTTTTTGACTTCGATAATCTCGGTGAGCCGGCTCGGAATCAAGGCAGCGCCAGTGTTCCCTGTTTGTTGTGTCCCGGTCAGCATGACTGACCTCTTGCGTCCCCACAAATGTGCACGACATTCTTCGTTTCCACATGATTAAGGCTGTGTATTGTGCACTAGGAGGTCCCGATGTGGAGATGTCCCCAGAGGTCAAGGGACGAAAGGGGGGCTACGGGGAAGACGTCCACTTACACAGCTCTCCTCTCCATCTTCTCGCATCGTAAACTTGGCAGAGAAGTACAGGAGATTCGGTAGATGCTTTTCCCTGGTGGATCACAACAGCTTCTGCTCCCTCCTTTGTTTTGACGCGCTCCAACGCGCCAGGATCGTCTGGTCTCAATTTCAACGACCCCTTACACTGCTTGTGTTGTAGTCTACGGTCTACCGAGACCCTCGGACCGACGGGTTTGAGGAAGAGGGTTGGGCGTTGAGTCGAGTCGCACAACCCTTACTCACGACGTGCATTCAGACATCATTCATAGAGCACAAGGCCGGCTAGTAATACGACCTCCTTGGTGAAGTCGACGGCGAAGGCACCAGGGGTTTGAAGGTTATTCACAGCAGACCAGTACTAGTCAGCTTGTCCATCTTGTGAGCAGGAGTTCTATGCAGCGGGATGAGAGTTCACCTCAAAGTATTCGTATCAGATGGCGCGACCACAATGTGGTGCCGAGCACAGCAGATTACTTGCAGCTATCGTTCTGCGTCTCACTCTTCTGCTTTGTGCCTGGCGTCCCGCTTGAAGTCTGTCCACCTTGCCTCAATGGTTACAAGACACGCGGCTAAATTTGCCAGCCTACTTACTCAAGTATACTCACCAGTCCACAGCGATTGCAACCCTGTACTTTATTCATCTAATCATGTGGTGCATCCGAATGATGCTGAGATTCATATTCAAATTTCCAAACATTAGGTAGGGGGCATAGCATCTTTGGAGAATCATTCTTGACAGCTTGAAGAAACGCCGTTTACCTGCTTTGTGTTACGCCAGCAAGCGACGGCAACTCGCATGATGGCGAGGATCACAGATATCTGTTTGCAATCGCCCTGAGCCAGTGCATCTTTGTGCTTCTACCGGAATGACGTCTCGTGTGGAACTGAGGCTAGCGAAAAGTCTCATCAGCAAGATGCCTTGCCATCGTTATTCTTCTCTCTTGGACAACCTATGAGGTCGTTTTGATCACACACTATTAGGTTCCTCTCACTACAGCCATCCAAGGCCCGGATAAACAGACATCTGAAACCACGCGAAGCTGGCAATGTTGATGAGGTCTGCATACTCATCCTGCAGAAAAGACGTTGCAAGCTGCAGCTCAGCTACCCCAGCTGGTTACCTTACACTGCAAGGTCGACACCAAAGAAAGGGTCATCTCTGGGTATGCGTAGCGATGCGGGGGATCTGTAGGGACATGGGCATATGTCACTGTATGTTTGCCAGGCTCCAGTTTTTCCCGGGTCGTCTGCGTATTAATGATCGCCTCGCTTAATTCATTGGTGTTACCTGAGTTTGAAATCAGCCTTTTCGTCCCACTTGAAGTGAGACTGTAAGAAAGATGGCATCGGGTAGGTGAATGGCAGGTTAATTTGAACTCCGAGTTCCTCGAGCTGGGGTTACAGATGAGATATGATGCCAGAAAGACCCTTGTCACTCGTCAAGGCATTGGAGGTATTCAGAAACTCTTTGTCTTTGGCTTTTCATCTTTCGGTCAATTACACTCATGAATCCATAGCTTGGCCTTCTATTCCGTCAGCCATAACCAAGAGGTACAGAAGGTAGGCAAGGACAAGACCTTTACCAAGATGCAGCAAAGCTACGATCCCGGGACTTTCAAGCAACAAACATTACATCATCTGGCTTGAGATCGAATTGTGATGTGTTCCGCGGACTCGGTCCTTTTCAAAATGGTGGGTGGCTAATACAAAGAAACTTGACGGCAATCAATCAGACACTTGGATCGCAACAAGACCGTGGAGGAGGTCGATTTAGAGACTTATGATGCAATGCGATCACGAGAATATCAGTGAATCTTTTATTCGTAAACCGCTGACGTTTATTGAGAAAAGAAATAACCTTCCCTCCATGTGCTGTTTGCCTGTCAGAGTTTCCAAAAACCCCTTAGTGAATGTGTTGATACCTGTGACGGTACGTACCTAAGCAGTTAGATGTGGTAAGTTCAGACTTAGGAGAAGCATGTCATCCTGTGCAACACGCCAATAAGCCTCCCTTCATTTCAACAGAAACAACATCTCTAAAACGTCAATAACCCCATCTGACAGTCATGAGCGCCATCACGAGCCTATCAAAATTCGTCAAGCCTCAAGGCAGACAGTGGATGAGCGTAGCCTCAATTGAAGTTGAGGTGCCTGGTGCCTGATGGGAGGCAACCATAGGGGGGCTTTGGCCTCAGGGCGGCTGTGAGTGGCTGAGAAGGTTAAGCGAGACGGCAGTCCCACTGTAACGTCCTTGCATTGGCCCGTGCCCAGCTGTCGGCAGTGACGTGCGTTTAGGCTCGATCAAAGTTCCCTCTCGACACGGTAGACGGCCCATGCTCAACCATCCCTCAACCATCTTGGGATTTCTATCGATCAGGAATCTAGGAAAATTCCGAAAAAGCCTCCTACAATTGTATCATGGCAGACTCAGTCCTGGATTGGTCTCGAACTCAAAAATGTACTTCGCTTCCCACCAGAACTCTCGAACTATCAATCACAGGTTACTCCGTCGAGGATAAGACGCCACCATGGCTGCAACGGTGCTCTCTGGTCGGCTTTGACTCACCGGCATCTGGGGCTGAGTAGTCCTAGATCCCCAAAATCAGCACGTACGCACAGTACCTTTGCCTTTGCAGATAGATCGGATCAGCCACTAGGACAACGCCGAGGCCAATCTCATGCCCCATGGGCCGCGAACCAATATGCCTCGAGTCCTATCATCTGCACCATTGTCGAGCCTGATGCAGCTTATGTGGCATGAGCTGTCAGGCTTCAGGCTCCAACATCAAAGCAATAAGGCTTCCATTTGAAAAGCGGTTGATCTGCTTGCTTCATCCCATCTCGTATCTAACCAGCTTCTCTCTCCCTCTCTCTACTCAGTCTGCATCCTCGGCCATAGATACTCCACCATATCCCTTCATAGCGCGAACGAGTCGCCAATATGCATCTGAGCGACATTCGCGACGTGTTCGACAAGGAGAACCTCTCGGAAAAGGCATGGCAGTTGCGTTGCAAGCTTCTTCCCCACAAAGAAGAAGTTGGGCGTCCCATTTCCGATATCGAGGGGAGTCTCTCCGACGACGACCCAAAGAAGCAGCAGTCACCCAAAAACCCCACCTTCGGCGTCGATGCCACCGTCAAGACCTACTATGAGGGCAAGAATAGCTGCAATGGCATTTACGACTGGGTCGACTTTCCTCCCAAGCAGATGAGCAAGAAGGCCGCCGAGAGCCAAGACCGGCCCGCCATCAAAGTCTACAAGATCAAGGACATCGAGAAACCCATCATGGCAGGGCGGTACTCCTTGACCTATCACCAAATCGCTATCCAGAACCCGACTCTCGTCGCTGCCCTGGAGCCCATCTTCAAGAAGGAAGATGTTCACCTCGACCCTAGCGATACGGCCACCTTTGAGGCCCCGTTCCGACCTCTCTTCTTTTGCTATGATGAGATCCTAGACCTGTACAAGTCGACAGACGACAGCTCGCTCAAGGGGTATTTGCAGCTCCTGGTGCGGACCCTGGACGACATGCTAGGCGAGACGCGCGAGAAGAAGCGCAAGCTCCAGGCCAGCGGTCTGATCAACTTCAAGATGGCTTGGACTTACTTTCCGCGAAACTCCGTCGTCTACAGCAGCGCCCAGAACACGGAGCTGTTGTGCAAGGTAGAAGATACATCATACGAGAGGACTGATCGGGGCGTCTTCCTGAACATCAAGTGCAAGATTCTCACTTTCAATGGGGAGAGCTTTGTGTGGTCCGACCAAGAGCTCCATATCCCCAAGTTCTCGGGGAACCGGCCGATACTAGAGCTCAATCACTACCCTCTGCAGTTTCACCTGAACAAAGAAGAACTACTCCAGAGAATCCTCACGAGGGGCAAGAAGGTCTTGAATCTTCAGGGGTTGACGTATTGTACCTACAACGGCATTGCCATGGGCCCGAAGAGCAAGCACAATGTAGAGGGCAGAATCCTCATTGATGTTGTCGGGTTCAACAAGTACGAACGGACTCAGGGCAAGAGAGAAAACGACGACGCCGAGACGCGACGGAACCGTGTGACCAAGAAGCGCATTCTCTACGATGATCACGGCGAGCCAGAATTTGAATCAGAGGCGAAGGAGAAGAAGCCAGAGGTCAAAAACGGCAGACATCTCGGGGAGAAGGCGCAGTTGAAGAACAAAGAAGAGATGCTCGCTCGTCCGGACGACCTCGTCTTCATGTCTCCACTGATTGAGGGGTTCGCCTTGAAGAACAAGCTTTGGCGTACGTTGCTCATCTCGAAATTCCAAATTCAATTTATTAACATGTACAGTTGGTTTCTACGTGGAGGATATCGAGCCCATCGTCTGGAACGCCCAAGCATACGACCATCTAGTCTACGACGAGCAGCAAAAGGACCTGGTCCTGTCCTTCGTCGAGAATCACGGCCACGCAAACAAGAGCGCGATGGAAGATGTCATCGTTGGCAAAGGCCAAGGCCTCATCATCCTCCTCAGCGGCCCACCGGGAACTGGCAAGACACTCACAGCCGAAGCGGTCGCAGACAGAAATCAACGCCCGTTGTTCTACCTGCAGGCCGAGGACCTCGGCATCAACCCATCGACGCTAGGCGAGAAGATCAAGCGGGTATTCGAGATGGCGACCGAATGGAACGCTGTGATTCTACTCGATGAGGCAGACGTGTTCATGGCGGAGCGGAACCCCAACGACATCGCGCGCAACGAGCTTGTATCGATCTTTCTACGCGAGTTGGAGTACTTCCGGGGAATCATCTTCTTGACTACGAACCTGTACAACACCATCGATACAGCGTTTCGGAGTAGAGTGAGCTTGCACCTGTTGTTCAAGGCGCTGAGCCCGGATGCAAGGGAGCTCATCTGGCGGAAGTTTCTTGGAAGGCTATCTCAGCAAGAACTAAGTGATGAAAGGAAAGGCCCGAGGAAGTTGCTCTCGGACGAGGATATCAAGGAGCTTGGGCATTGGCAACTCAATGGCCGTGAGATTAAGACGGCTGTCAAGATGGTGTCTAAGTGGTGCGATCACAAGAACTATGAAATGAGTCTGGCTAGACTGGAGAATGGCATTCGGGTGACGAGTCCCCATGCTTCGAAGCAAAAGGAGTCGGATGAGGACGATGATTTGTATAGTTAACATGGCTGGATAGGAATAACCTTGGATATCATGGTCCGGTTAATTTTACGTACCGCAGCACACTGCTTAATGCTTTCCTTTCCTGTTGACTTGAACAATCGGAGCTTCTCCATAGACGCTTCCGAATCTGGGTGCTGGAGGTCCATAGGTGCACCTTCCCTCAGTTAGCGCACAAAGTACCCGGCGCCGGCCCCACAATCCACTAAATCAACTTCGTCTCAAGGACAACGTCCCACGGATACGTCTCCCTTTCACCCCAACAACACCATACGAACAATCCGGCCCATTTCCCCGGATATCTCATTCGTGGCACAGATATCTTGGCAGAGACTTTCCAGCTTTTCCAGGAAAGATGACAAACATGGACGTCGATTCATCACCCAATCGACGACCCAACACCCGCACCTTGGCCAGCCCACCAGCTGGGGGCACTTCGACGCCAACGACAGCATCCAGACGCTTCCGTTCGGCTTCTCAAGCCGAGGCTGCTCGCACATCCAATGCGTGCCAGATTTGCCGGGACAAGAAGGTCAAGTGCTCTGGTCAGCGCCCGTGCAAGTATTGTGCCAAGCGGGGCCTGGATTGTGTGTTTTCCGCTTCGGAGAAGAGGAAACTGTATTCCGTCTCGTACGTTCTGCCCCTGGTCCACCTACGGTGCTCACTGTCGACGTCAAAGAAGGCGCAGAAATGGCTGAGAATGATGTTTCATGATATAGACAGATTAGGGAGCTCGAGGACAAAGTCGCCTATTATGAGCGACGAAGAGGAGAGAGGTCGGCTCTCGACGCCGCTTCTTTGACGCCCCCGGCTATAGCACCGGCACCGGCGTCGTCATCAGTGCAGCTGCACGATGTCGAAGATTCTTCGAATGAGATCACGGTAATGCATATGTATGACCATCTACATGGTAATATCCCATGCCAATCACCCGCTGCACTGGGCCAGCCTGGGCCGATAATGTCTCAGTCAACATCATCTGGCACACTTGAGAGGACGAGAACTTCCGAGGCCCAGGCCCAGACTACATCATCACCTGCTCGTACAGGTAGAGGTAAGTGCTTTTTTATATACTGTCTATGAGGCGACCTTTCGGGCCTCGGATACTGATCCCGGCGAATAGCAATCGCACCCGAGTCCGCCCTCTCCTCAAGCGAGACCTTCGGGTCCGAGATCAAGACCCTCCTCGTTTCCCGCTCCAACCCCGGCTCCACCGCCAGCCCGCGGTCCATCATCAACGCCGCGACTCCGCTTCCGCATATTGACAGACGCGCACTAGAGATCGCGATCGGAAGTCAGTGGCCGCCGGAAGAGGAGGCCCACGCGATGCTCGACATCGTCATCTTTAACGTTGGTATTTCGCAGCAGCTTTTTGACGTACGTGCCTTTTCGGACAATCTGTCCGTCTTGTACCACGACTCCAGTGCCGATGTGCGGTTGACAGAGACTTGGATTGTGGAAGCACTGCTTGTCTTTGCGGTCGGGAGGCTACTGCAGGGACGGGATGATGAGGATGGAGAGCTTCCGGGGACGATGTACTTCAGGGAAGCAATAAAGAGGACGCCTTTGCTGAGTGATTTGCGGAAGCATGGGACTATTGGGGTGGAAATCATGGCTTTGACCGCATTATACCTTCAAATTTCGGATCGGAAAGATGATGCATATCTGCATGTAAGTTGAGCCCAAATTGGAGCCCTGGAGTTGCAGCTGCTGACGTGTGTAGTCTAATACTGCCTTACGACTAGCCATCAGCCATGGTATGCATCGATCCAATAGTTCTCAGAATCCACGCCGCTCGGAAAATGTCCACCGGAACAGGTTATGGTGGTCCATCTACATGCAAGAAAGGTACATCCCCATCATGAGGCCATGCACCAACGTCAAGCTCCCATGCAGCTAACTTTTCACCTAGGAGGTTATGCGCCGCAGGCGGATTCCCCATGTCCATTGAAGACTACGCGATAACAACAAAGTATCCGTATGAGGTGTTGGGATTCCCATCCGCCATAGCATTGGACGTCAATGTTCAAGCGGCGAGGATAACCGGAAAAATAACCGCCAGTCTGTTGCATCGCAACCCGCATGTGCTGGAATGGGACTGACTCCATGATAGCAATCTACTCACAAAGAGACGAGCCTGAGACGACTTTCATCAATAATGTCCAAGATATTCTACACTCCTTGTACGAAGTGGAAAAGAACATGCCATCCGAGTACTCAATGGAGATCAAGCCCTCTGGGCTGACCGTTGCAGGACGTCCCTTCATGGAAGCCGCGACCACAGTCTCGAGAACTAGCTCCAGCTTACACATCTCGGTCTACTCGGTACTCGAAGGTCACTGCCTATAGAAAGAATATGTTCACTAACACATGTAGGCTGTAATACATACCGTTCGGCCAATCCTACTGTACATGGCTCGAAATAGTCGCGACCCAGATCGCGAAGACCACAGCGGTGTCAGGCCTGCACTCGTACGACTTGCAGAGATTTGTGTTGAGACAGCAAGCAAGATACTTGTCATCCTGCAAGAACTTCGGAAGAGTAAAATACTCGGTGAGTCTGGCTTTCCTTCTCCAATACGCTTCTTTTTGTTAACGGTATCTGGTACATAGCAAAGAACGCTTTTCTCGACCTAGACGCAACATTCTCCGTGGGATATGTATTTGTCCTCGTTCAGGCCATAAATCCTGGTAAAGGGCTTGGGCACCAAGGTATCGACGGATCAAGGGCCATTCTCAGGTACCTTGCCGCCCTGGGTAATCGACCTGCAGCCAGACGCTTGGCAGAACTCGACCAGATGTGTTCGCATCTCGCCCTACCTGTCTATCAATCTGGCATTCAGGCCCCCGAGGAATCATTCATGGACCTCATGGCCCAGCCCTTTTCATTCTCGACTAGCTACAGAAACAGTGATGCGGCCCCAGAAGGACCATCAACAAGTGAAGGTTCGGCAAGAGCGAACATCCAGGGACTATCATCAAGCGTCCAGGATAGCACTGATTCAACGTCGGAAGTCCATGACATGGATGGTCAGCACGACTTTGGCTTCAGTGGCGCTGACTTGGCGAGTATACCTCTGGAGGGCGAGAACAGCCTGTACTGGGTCTACCACACCCCCGGGTTCTCGTTCACTGGAGTCGAGCAGACGGATTGGGAAGCCTTAGAGAACCAGATTCCGTGGCAGCAATGATAGCTGGATCCTTCGGCCTCCAATGAAAGATAGTCCACCGCAAAGGGCCTGGTACCCGGAATCCACCTCTTCAACGTGTCCCGGTGACTTGTCAATGTGGAGAGAAGCTGTTCTAACGCGGACACGTCTAGCTCAACGCCATCAGTCCGAGCCCGAAGAACCTGACATGTAGAAGTCCTCGGGTGTAGTTCCCGAGGGCAAGTGGACCCACGGTCTCTGCCCCGGGCTGTTGCACACGATACAGCCAGCCGATAGCAGAGGACTCTGGCTTCGTATCCCGAGCAACTCGCTGAACTGCACCTTTCCAGATTGCCGGTTTGCGGAGAGTCTGGGGCAAACCCCGCAATCCTCTGAGCTCCACGATGAATCAAGCGCTTCCCCAGATAATCACCCCGGAATTGGGAGCACTAGAGGATGAGGAAGCACGCATCCCCGGGCTACTTAAGTTTCTCCTGGCTGTCGATTTAAATCTCAATTCTCCAGTCCTGAGACTTCTGACGGGACACCATCTTGTCAGGCCTCCACGCTCCATTGTACTGGGCCGAAGAATTGACACAGTCGCCGCCGACTACTTGGCCGTGCCACCTTACCGAAAGATAGCTTTCGAATTTCAACAACATTGACTTGACAGTTGGCCACTGAAGTACGACGAGATGGCGAGCACGAAAGACGATCCGCAAACCGTTATGGCTGAAGAGCTCGAGATGACCAAGAAGCAAGACGAGGAACATGTAGCATTTGAGCAAATTAGCCCCGAGGAAGAGGCTGCTCTCGTTCGAAAGCTTGACCGAGTTCTGATGCCCCTAATGGCCTTTGTCTACTTCTTCCAGTGTAAGTATCTCTCGATCAACACTCTCACAAACCTTCGGACTGACCATACCCCCTGACAGATCTCGATAAGCAGTCCATCAACTACGCCTCAGTCTTTGGTCTTCGCAAAGACCTCAGCCTTTCAGGCCAAGACTTCTCCTGGATTATATCCCTCTTCTACTTTGGCCAGCTTTGCTCCGAGTATCCCGCCGCCTACCTCATGGGCCGTCTTCCCATCACACTTTTCGTCGGCGTCACAATCATCGCCTGGGGCGCCGTCGAAATGACCCTCGGCGCCACACATAACTTCTCAGACCTTGCGGCGGCTCGATTCTTTCTGGGCTTCGCTGAAGGCGCCGTATCCCCGGCCTTCATCATCATTACATCAAACTGGTACCGCCGTCGCGAGCACCCGATCCGCGTTGCGACGTGGGTGTCCATGTCGGGTGTTTCGCAGATTCTCGGCGCGCTGATGATGTACGGTATCGGCGGCGCCGCGAAAATGGCGCTGGAGAAGTGGAGGGTGATGTTTCTTGTCAGCGGCGGGTTGACGGCGGCGTGTGGCGTTGCCTTTTGTTTGCTTATGCCGAGAGATACAACCACGGCCTGGTTCCTTAACGAGAGGGAAAGGGAGATCGCGACGCGGAGGTTGGCTCTTGATCGCGGGACCAGAGACCGCGCGGAGTTCAATACGAAGCAGATGTATGAGGCGTTGAGGCAGCCCACGACGTGGTTGTATTTCATGATGGCTCTTTGCATCACACTGACAACTCCTATTCTCAAGGTATGTAGTCCGCCTCCTCTTTGGGTGAACGCACCTAACACCTGGTAAAACAGTTTTCCTCCCTCGTCATTAACGGCTTCGGCTACTCCCCCTTCACAACAATGCTCGTCGGTCTCCCCGGAGGCGCAATCAGCTTCGTCACAATCTGGGCCAGCGCCCTTATCCCGCGATTCTTCCCAGGCACGCGAGTCTACACCTCTATCGGCCTTTCCCTCATCCCGCTCTTGGGCTCCGCCATGCTCCTCGCGCTGCCGCTGCACGGGGCAGAGTGGGGCATCGTGGCAAGCACCTGGCTCGCGGCTTGCTGCAGCGCGCTCCTGAGCTCCACAGCGTCGATGATGGCATCCAACGTCAAGGGCAACACCAAGAAGAGTGTCGTCAGTGCCGGGTTTTTTATCGTGTACTGCGTCGGTTGCATTGTCTCTCCGCAGGCTTGGACTGAAGGGGACGCGCCACGGTATACCAAGGGGTGCATACTGAGCATTGCGAGCTGGGTGGGGTTAATTATCACCTATGCTGTGTATGGAATTGTTTTGAAGAGGGAAAATGCGACGAGGGACCGGCTTGCTGCAGAGGGGAGGTATGAGTATGATGTCGGGGGCCATGATGGGGGCGCGGAGGCGGTGCAGATGGGTGTTGCGGTTGATTCTGATTTGACGGATGTGCAGGACAAGGCGTTCCGTTATAACTTGTGAGACTGAGCGCGAGATGTGCATTTCTTTCCGAGAATTGATGGAAGATGGCTGGAACTTTTCACACATTCTGTTTGGATCCACGCTCGGGGTAGAACGACATTCTAAGGTAGTTGCAAGTTTATCTTGTTTACGTCCATCCGTTTCCAGCACCTGCCTTCTCAGAGCGCATCTACCCATAAGGAAGTCCATCGCTTCTATGAAGCCAGAGACTCGCTGGGCTACTGCGTCTTCTTCGTCTTTGCGAGTGTCTTCTTGCGCTGCTTGATCATGTAGGTGTACATGGTATAAGATCCTAGCCAAGACAAATGTATCAGCATCAAGGAAACAAGTTGTGGGAAGTCTCAATGATGGGGTAGGAGTAGGGCCTACCGGGGATATACAACAGCAAGCAGAAGTAGAACAGAGGCGGGATGAGAGCGCTGATGCGCGAAGCGGGCTCGATGGCGAGGTACAGCAGCCAGAATTCCGAGGCGATGCCGATGGGGTAGAGGGGGTAGAACATGGTGTATCTTTTTATCATTAGTCCAGATTGCCCGCGTTTGCCCTGCTTTACTAAGACAGGGGAAAGCAGGAAGAGAGTGCGTGAACGTACCGCACCCAGATAAGCGCATCAGACGCCTTGCCGTGGAGGTTCAGAGCCAGATAGGCGTAGCGCACGGTATCGGCCGTCGCCCAGGAAAGCAGGAGGGTCAGGTAGGCTGTGGAGGAGGCTGTAGTGGCGGGGAAGCTGTAACAGACCATCCAGACTATGATTGTGCGGGCGACTACTTGGAGGGCTGTTGTGCCGACTGGGGATTTGACGAGGCCTAGGATTAACTTAGTTAGTCTTGCGTGCGTGATGTATCGTATCCCGATTTATCGGCTGAGTAGCTTGGGAGGATTGTGGAGGGAGGTAGGGAGTTACGAACCCACGGCAGAATGGACCACTTCAATGAGGGTCAGCGTCTGCACCCATCGCGAGCGAGGTTCTGCGGCGCTGTAGACGGCGAAGGTACCCTCGGACAAGGCGGTTGAGACGACGGTGAGGAGGATGGATGCCCATAGCGCTGCGAAGAGGGTGTTGTAGAGAGTCAGGTATGCGACTCTTGGGCTGCTGCCGCTTTTTTGTGAATCTTTTGGAGCCATTGCGCTGGTTAGAGAGGTATAGAATCGCACGAGTCACGTCACGGTTGTGAATAGCCTCAGTTTTCACTTTCTGGGTGCATGTGAATGGAGGAGCTCGGGCCATCAATTGACTTTTTTTCTTTTTTCGCTGCGACGTGGTCTGCGGGTTCTCCTTGACATCCCTGTCTCTGCTTGGCCGTGGTGTGATGACTAAGACATTCAATTTGCGCAGAAATCATCCACCGCGAGAGACTAAGGTACGGCAAGGAACCACAGGGGATGAATTTGGGACTCAGGAAAGACGTCGGAGGAGAAGAAGCCGTCTGGCCGGGTAAGCCGCAAGGGATGAGTAAGAAGAAGCCGAAACCCCCTGCTAGTTGGTACGTATCCTTCTGTCCTGTCCTTCGGCTGTCAAATGCGGGTGGTGAATTGGCCAATGATGCGGCGGTGTTTGGCAAGCTACGGATCCACTCGGGCTGCTTGTCCCGGGATGCGGATGCGGAGCCTTTCCGATTTCTTCCCAGGTGGTTACCGGGGGCCACCGAACGCGCCGCTGCTTTTGTGGTGTTGGTTTTGAGCTCTGGATGGAGATGACACATCATTAGAGATATGATGGGAAAAGTAAGATAGAAAAACAGATGTAATGCATCTATCATAGTAGATTCCTTCTCAGCTAGTACTTGCCTTGCTACACTAGGTATCGAGAGAAACTGAGGGGTCAAGTGACTTCTGTCAAGGGCATCAAGACCAGAGAGTCCAAATTTAGCACAGAAAACGCAGAAGCTCAGCTGTGATCGATAAACGTCTAGAGTATCTACAATACGTTACTTGCCAATGTATCAACCCGGGTTGTATGAGTGTTCAAGTTGATCTGTCACACTTCATGGCTGGATCTCACAGAGGTACCTTAAGGTGAGTGCCTAAAGCGGCAGGTGATTCTGTCACCGCGCCTAGCAAAGCTCCAACGACAAATTTACACTACGATTTTCCGAGTCCCTTTTCTCTGACCAGGGTCAAAGACTCATTCAACACCACCAGAAACACCAAAGTTCTCGTCGAGGATCGCCGGGCGCTCAACCACCACGCTCTTCTCGTTTCCTCCATCTGCAGCCGCTAAGATGATGCGCTCTCAGCTTCAAGCCGTCGGCCGCCTGGCGAAACCCTCCGCGGCTACTCCCAGACTTGCATCTCGCACCCAGATCACCAGCGCAGCATCAAAACCGACAACCTCAACGACGAGATCCCTTATGACCGCGACGCGCACCCTCTCGAGACCGACCGTCCACGGCTACCCCGCTCTCTCCTCCTCCCAATACCGCTCCTTCACCACCACCCGCATCCAGCATGGCGAGGTTATCATTACCGTCCCGCAAATGGCCGAGTCCATCACCGAAGGCACCATCGCCTCCATTGGCAAGCAGGTCGGCGACCGCGTCGAGGCCGATGAGGAGGTCGCCAGCATCGAGACGGACAAGATCGACGTCGCTGTGAACGCTCCCGAAGAGGGCACCATTGTCGAGCTCTTCGTAGCTGAGGGTGACACCGTCGAGGTCGGACAGAAGCTCGCGCGCATGGAGACGGGCGGCGCACCCGCCGAGAAGAAGGAGGAGTCCCAGCCGGAAAACAAGGAAGAGGCCAAGTCCGAGAGCAAACCCGAGCCCGCCGCCGCGCCCGCCCAGGAGCAGAAGAAGGAGCCCGAGGCGCCCAAGAAGGAGGAGAGCAAGCCCGCGCCAGCGGCACCATCCAAGCCCGCCGCTCCCCAACAGCAGCAGCAGCAGCAGCAGCAACAACAACAAAAGCCCGCGTCCGAGGTTCCCTTTGGCGCGACGGGCTCCTTCTCCCGCGGCGAGCGCGTCGAGAAGCTGCCGCGCATGCGCAAGACCATCGCCACGAAGCTCAAGCAGTCGCAAAACATGACGGCCTCGCTGACTTGCATCGAGGAGGTCGACATGACCAACCTCATGGCCTGGCGCGCCAAGAACAAGGAGGCCGTCATGAAGCGCTACGGCGTCAAGCTCGGCTACATGGGCGCCTTCACCAAGGCGACGTGTCTCGCCGCGGAGCGTGTGCCCCAGATCAACGCCGCCATGGATACCGAGAAGGAGCTTATCACGTACAGGGATTACGTTGATATTAGCATCGCCGTGTCTGCGCCGAAGGGTCTGGTGACGCCTGTCCTGCGTAACGTGGAGAGTTTGGATATCGTTGGTATTGAGCGTGGTGTCGCTGAGCTGGCCGACAAGGTAAGTCCCGCATTACTATCGTGTTCTTAGAGGAGTACAGGCTTTCTAACATTAAACTCTACAGGCTCGCAAGAGCAAGCTCGCCATGCCCGATCTCGAGGGCGGCAACTTCTCCATCAGCAACCCCGGCATCTTTGGCTCCATGTTCGGGACCCCCGTCATCAACTACCCTCAGGCCGCCATCTTCAACATGAACGGCATCAAGGAGCGCGTCGTCGTCGTTGACGGCAAGCTCGAGATCCGCCCCATGATGTACATCACCGTCACCTACGACCACCGCCTTATCGAGCAGCGCGAGGCCGAGGCCTTCCTTGGCGCCGTCAAGGGTTACATCGAGGACCCCTCCAGCCTTCTTCTTTAAGCTTGGAAGAGTGTCTCTATTTGTTTGCGTTGAGGGGAGACAGTTCGTGGGCGAAGGGGCATAGACTGCGCACGGCTACGGTTTCTTGTAGCATCGTGCTGAATTGTATTTTACTTTGTAAATCGGTGGAGTGGGATTGGATTGACAGCATTGCCGTGCGGGCATTGGGGGCGTACAATTGCTGCATCTTAGAAACCTTAGATGGGGGCTCGGGCATAGATAATCCGGGGAATCCAGCGTCCAGCATATTGCCCTTTGCTCACTGTTATTTCTTGCACCTTCGACAACTCTCAAATTACGCAGACTTGATGGAACTTTGGCTATTGACACCAGGCAACGGCCTAACATTAAGGATCGACATCGAAGCCAACTTTTGACCAGAGCTGTCAACATGCCATGTAGTGTTTCTGGGAAACTGGAATTGTAACGCCATTTTTCTTTCGAGCATGATCCAATTCTGATGAAAGAGACAAGTTGCCGCCATTGTTGGCTGTCCGGGTGTAGAAGCCGAGGGGGCTGACTTGGGTGTCACAGCGGATCCACACAAGAGTCTCGGCTTCGATATCCGAGGGCAACTTTCAACCACCTCCAAGCCAACAACAAGCAAAGCACTTGCCTGCGAGGAGCATCGTCTCAATACTGGCTTGAGATCGAACCAAATTTCTTCAGTACATCCGAGTTGCCGACAGCCTGTGTGAATAGCCTACTCGGCTGACTTCCAATTCGACCGACGGCATGGAGATTGGTGCGCCTTCGGCGTGGGGTTTGTCATAGATGTTCCCCGCGTGTAAGTCGCGTCGAACTCGTGGATATGTAGGTACACCTTATGTCCAACCTTCGGTCTTCGACAATCATCGAGAGAGCGAGCATCGATTACGGAGACATGTCACACCGCCCTCAACTCGATTCTCCTATCAAACGTCAAGGTTCCAGATCTACCAGCCTGAAAGCTAATGCCCATCGTCAGTTGAACAACCGGCACGATGATTCGATCCGCCTGCTTCGTCTGTAAAGGTCACACACAACGAAAATTCGTGCACACTAAGACCCCATTCCTTCCTGCTTCGAGCTTTCTCAGCATCGCGTCCCCTCTCAACGGAATCGGAGGGTCAAGAAATCGCCGAACGTTCACGTCTACCAGATCATGTAGACTCGAGCCCTCAAAAGGTAGGCATGCTACAGCTGCAGAAGCAGAGGAACCAAGGGTTCTGCCGGTAAGATCTTGTCCAACAGTTTCTCCATCATGCTTCCGGGACTAACGATCTGCGACCACTCAGAGTCCCATAGACTCGTTCCTTCAGGGAGAAACAGCAAACTACGTCGACGAAATGTATATGTCCTGGAAGAAGGACCCTGAAAACGTCCATGTATCATGGCACACATATTTCCGCAACATGGAAGATCCCTCAGTGCATTCGACGCAAGCTTTTCAGCCACCGCCAGGCATAATCTCGCCCAGGCACACACCGGCTATCAAATCGTCTGTCAGTGCGGATTCGAGTCACGTTGTCGACTCTCTCAAGACCCAGAATATCATTCGTGCGTTTCAGCAGTATGGTCATTCAGCCGCAAAGATCAGCCCTCTCGGCGAAGTCGGCAACACGACAATCAAGCCGCACGACGATATCCCAAGCACAACAAACTTGGGCAAGTACGGCTTCACCGCCGCAGACTTGGACCGCGAAATCGTCCTAGGTCCAGAGCTTCTTCCCCAACTCGCACAGGACCGTAAGACGATGAAACTTCGCGACATCATCGCCACGTGCGAACAGATCTACTGCGGCTCTATTGGAGTCGAATACTACCACGTCTCCGACCCCACCAAGCGCCAATGGCTCCACGAGCGCATAGAAGCATACCACACCTTGCCCCCCTCTCCCGAAGAGAAGAAGCAGATTCTCGACAACTTGATCTGGGCAACCACCCTCGAGCGCTTCCTCGCCGTCAAATTCCCTAACGAAAAGCGTTTCGGCCTTGATGGCGCAGAAGGACTGGCTCCCGGCTTAGCCGCGCTCATCGATCGTTGCGCGGAGGCGCACGGCGTGCAGGATATCGTTATGGGAAGCTGTCACCGCGGAAGGATGAATCTTATGAGCACGGTGTACGGCAAAGACTACGAGACGCTGTTCCGTCAGTTTGCGGGGACGGAGACGTTTGATACGGCGAACGGGCAGACTGGGGATGTCAAGTATCACTTTGGCATGGAGGGCGAGAGGGCGACTGCTGGAGGGAAGACGGTCGGCATCTCCATGTTGCCAAATCCGTCACACTTGGAGGCTGTTGATCCGGTTGCTCAGGGGAAGGCCAAGGCTATGCAGCATCTGAAGGATGATGTTGATCAGTCCAAGGTGATGTTCTTGGCTCTCCACGGCGACGCCGCCTTTTCTGGTCAGGGACCTGTGTACGAGACGCTCAACCTCTCGGCCCTGAAGGGCTATGAAGTTGGCGGCACGATCCGGATCGTTGTGAATAACCAAATTGGTTTTACTACCGACTCTTCAGACTCCAGGTCAACGCCGTACTGCACGGACCTGGCCAAATACATCGAGGCACCGATCTTCCACGTCAACGCCGATGATCCGGAAGCCGTTGTGTTTGTCAGTAAGCTGGCTGCGGACTGGAGAGCCGAATTCCGTTCGGATATCGTCGTTGATGTCGTCTGCTACCGGCGATTTGGGCATAACGAGATTGATCAGGCTAGTTTCACGCAGCCTGAAATGTACAAGAGAATTGCCGAACAGAGATCATTGAT
This sequence comes from Colletotrichum acutatum, assembly GCF_030867785.1. Lineage (NCBI taxonomy): Eukaryota > Fungi > Ascomycota > Sordariomycetes > Glomerellales > Glomerellaceae > Colletotrichum > Colletotrichum acutatum. Next base: position 190,986 of record NW_026849071.1, read on the forward strand.
GGACCTCTACATCGAGAAGTTGATCAGCGAGGGTGGGATGTCTGCTGAAATGGCGGAGCAGCAGAAGACCTGGGTTTGGGAGCAGCTGGAGGAGAAGCTGGCGAGAAGCAAGCAGCCAGCTGATCGATTTCTGGATGCTACTTCGGAGCCTACTTCAGTCGCTGGCACTACTGCATCTGCGAATACAGTTGATGAAGCCGCGCTCTCGGCAATCACCAAAACAATCACAAGCGTCCCAGAAGGCTTCAATCTCCACCGCAACCTCTCACGTATCCTCGCCGCCAAGAAGCAGGCCTTTGATGACGGCACGGTCGACTGGTCCACAGCAGAAGCCCTCGCCTTCGGAACCCTCCTCCAAGACGGCAAGTCCATTCGCCTCAGCGGCCAAGATGTCGAGCGAGGCACCTTCTCCCAGCGCCATTCCGTCCTGCACGATCAAGTCACCCACGCAGAGTATACGCCCCTGAACAACCTAGACAATCCAGGAGCAAGCACATACAGCGCAATCAACTCCCCGCTCAGCGAGTTCGGCGTGCTAGGGTTCGATTACGGATACTCCCTGGCTGCGCGAGACTCGTTGGTGCTGTGGGAGGCGCAGTTTGGCGACTTTGTAAATAACGCGCAGGTCATTGTCGATCAGTTCATCTCTTCGGGGGAGGCGAAGTGGATGCTCGAGTCTGGGCTTGTCGTGTCTTTACCGCATGGATATGACGGTCAAGGGCCGGAGCATTCTTCTGCTAGGCTGGGTAGGTTCCTGGAGTTGGGCAGCGAGGATGGGCGGGCTTGGCCTGAGGATCTGGGAAGGGCGAGAAGGGAGGGGAATGTGAGGATTGTGTGTATGACGACGCCGGCGAATTTGTTCCATGCGTTGAGGAGGCAGATCTATTCCCCCGAGAAGAAGCGTAAGTTCATGTTCACGTGAGACGATTCGCTTGGAACTGTCTGCTAACACTCTCAGCTCTGATTGTTTTCTTCTCTAAGTCTCTTCTCCGACACCCTGTCGCCAGGTCTCCCGTTTCTGACCTGATGGGCACGTCTACCTTCCAGCCCGTCCTCGAGGACACCGAACACGGACGGGGTAACGTACACCCCCGCGAAGAGATCGACCGCGTCATTCTCTGCAGCGGTCAGGTCTACGCGGCACTGCACAAATATCGTGAGACAAATGGCATCAAGAACGTCGCCATCACGCGCATCGAAGAACTCCATCCCTTTCCCTGGGCCGAAGTCAAGGAGAACCTGGAGTTGTACCCTAATGCGCAAAAGATTGTGTGGTGCCAGGAGGAACCATACAATGGAGGCGCTTGGCAGTACATGCAGGACAGGCTTGAGACTGTGATTGAGAATTCGAGTGTGCTTGGGGGTAAGAAGGTTGTTTACGCTGGACGGGGGACTGGGGCTGCTACTGCGACTGGATCTAAGAAGGTTCACCAAGCTCAGGAGACCAAGTTGCTCGAAGATGCTTTCGAAGGTTAGCTTCGAGACAGGTACATGTAAACATGGGCAAACTGCGTTCGGTTCTCGAATTCTTTCCTCGTCGGTGCGGGAGGTGTTCTAGACTCGGCGGTTGGCGAGCGGAAACTAAGACATCATGTCAGCGGGCCGACCCCTGAGTACTATTGATAAGGACGGTTCCAATGATTGCCGGTTCCCATCGTTTAGTTTTGCGGGGTAAGAGTCGAAATGTCTGAATGCAGGACGAGTTCGGGTCGCAGCTGAAAGCTGGGAGCGCGGGTTAAACTGCTTTCAGTTAGGGTGCCCGCTTGCCAGTTGATTCTCAACGTCAGCTATTCAAAATTCAGCCAGCCTCCGTGGGTGATATGGGCGCGTCTCGATTCAGGTAAAGGTCCATCACTGTCTCGCGTGGTCAAAATATGGGGTGATAGGTTCAAAGTACGAGCAGGGCATTTGCTTCCCGCAAACATAACATTGCACTAGCAGCGGCTGAGAGTGAGACCAATTGAGGAATTTGACACCTTGCCAGACGCCAATGAACGGAGGGAATGTATGAGAGGAAAAAGTACGAGATTTGGCCGCCGATAGTAATGAAGTTCTTGCCATTGACAACTGTATAACTATCCATGGGCCCCGCGCCGGATGTAAGTAAGTCTCTGCTACTCCACAACCAACGACTGAAACAACTTCTTCTATTCCATCTGAAAGTCAGTCCATGTGGACCAAATCAGTAGAGTAATATGGCACCTCCAGAGTCCCCCGACACGACACCAAAAGTCTGTTATAAATACATATGGGCCGAATTCGTGGCCCAGTGGAAGCTCGAAAACGACCTCCAAGCATCAAAGGCCGGCTATGTTGATCTTACAGACAACAAAGAGTTGAAGCCAGAAGCTGCGACCGTCTCCGGATTGGCCGAAACCCTCAAGCCGGTCACTGGAGGCGGCGTCATCCCTCAAAAGCCTGGACACTTCAACGTTGGTATTGTCGGCGCCGGCTCAGCTGGACTATTCACAGCTTTAGCCATTGATTGGATCAACGATACCATCGCAAAAGAAAAGGGACCCGAGCACCTCAACATTACCTACGAAATCTTGGAGGCTTCGGATGAGGAACGATTCGGGGGCAGGCTCTATACCCACCGCTTCAGCAAAGATGGCGTGCACGATTACTACGATGTCGGAGCCATGCGTTTCCCTAGGAACGCGGTCATGGACAGGTATGTTACGGGCACTTCGTCAAGGAGGGGCAGTTTGGGCATGAAATGAGCTCAACTAACACACAACCTTCAGAACCTTCAGCCTTTTCAAGATGTTGGATATCAAAGAGGGTAAATTGGGCGACCGCACGCATGTCGACGATCCTCCGCGACTGATCAAGTATTACCTGAACGATGACAAGAATGTTTGCCCTACGCTCTTCAACAACGTTCGAAAGGTCGGCAATCCATACCCGAAGGATTCAAAAGAGAAAGATCCTTTTGCACTCAATGTGGGCATTGCGAAAGACAAGCAAATTCCAGAGAAGTTAGTCACCAGCTGTTATGGAATTGGTGTAGATTTGAGCAACATCGCTAATTCTGCTTCACCCTTCTCTTCAGTCTTCTGCAAACTAGCCCAGGCGAGCTTTTTGAGGAAGCAATTGGGATTTTCATTGCATACATCAAGAAGTATCTCGATGCCTACATCGACAAGAAGACCCCGATGCCTCGCGCAGCTGAGGAGAAGCTCTGGAAAATCCTGATGAAGTGTGATAAGATGAGTGTCCGCCAGTTCTTACGCACGTGGGTTCCTCTTTGTTCTCGGGTTAGTTGCTGTGGGATGCTGACATTCCAACAGGAAGGGGAAAGTTCCCGGCTTCCCCAAAGACGATGACGTTCCCCACGGCCCAGGCTTGAGCTACAACACCATTCAATGGTTGGAGACTGCCACTTAGTAAGTACTCTCCTCCATTCGGCACCTCAAAGTTGTCATGACTGAATGAATCGCTAATCGCATTTTCCCTAGCGGCACTGGCTGGTACGATCAAAGTCTGACCGAGGCCGTTCTGGAGAGCATTGACTTCTACATCACCGACGATCCCACCAAGACCAAAGAGATTAACAACAACTGGTTTTGCATCGACGGCGGTGCTCAAAAGATTGCGGAAAAGATGCGCAAGAAGATGAAGAACCAATCAGCCATCAGATTCAACACTCAGGTCGTGGGAATGGATGCTAACCTGCAACTCAACGAGCGAGTTACCAAGTCCATGACCGTGATGCTCCGGGACAGTGTCACCGGTGAATCTCTGCGTCCAAGAGACTACTTCACGGTGTTCAGTTCGGCAACTTTAGGATCGATGAACCGAATGGATCTCTCCAAAGCTGGCCTGCTCTGGGATACCAAACAAGCTATCCGCTGCTTAGGCTACGGAGCTTCCTGCAAGGTCGGCATCAAGTTCAAGACCCCCTGGTGGCAGAAAGAGCCGTACAACATCGATCAAGGTGGCCTTGCCCGTACAGACCTGGCTCCCCAAGTCTGCGTTTATCCTTCCTATAACATCAACAAGGACGTCGATCCACGGGACGAGCCTGCAGTTCTTCTCGTCTCCTACACCTGGGGACAGACAGCCCAGCGCCTGGCTAGTCTTATTGCATCGAAGTCGCGCGGCAAATCCAACGCAGACATACTCAAAGAAGAAACTGAGCTGAAGGAAGTCATGCTCCGAGATCTCGCATTCTTGCACACAGAGGACCATAACGACAAGAAAAAACTGGATGCCACTCTGGAGGAGCTCAACAAGCAGTACATGGAACATCACGCCTATGACTGGTACCATGATCCCCACATGGCGGGAGCATTCGCCTACTTTGGCCCTAGCCAGTTCAGTGAGCTGTACCCGGCCATCACCAAGCCCAACGCAGGTGGTCAACTGTACTTCGTCGGCGAGGCAGCTTCCGCACACCACGCCTGGGTTGTTGGAGCGCTCGAGAGTGTTGTACGCGCACTCTACCTGATGTTTGATGCTCTGCACCAGGGCAGTAGGAACGACCCCAAGATGAAGGACACATACCAGGCATACAAATGGGCCATGGACCTTCTCGAGTTCGGTTACATCAAGGACCATCCAGCAAAGGGGGAGAAGTCGGCAGCACCGACAGCCGCCCCGCGTCCTCTGCCGTTCTTCCCACTGCCTGCAGAGATGCCCCGGCGCCGCAGAAGTTTTGGTAACCTAAACCTCAATGAGCCTGATGACTCTAACGACAAGGGCGAGTTCAAGACTGTAGGGGTTCAACCAATAAGTGCTCGGTCTGCGACAACTTCCGAAAGGCCTCATGATCTTTTGATCAGAGAGAGTGCTCGGTTTGACGCCCTTTCTCAACCTCCCGCGGAAACCAAGAGCGCGGAGGCGGCCAGTTCTCCGATCAGAGGGGAATTCTCAGATCATCCTGCCGTGAAAGGCACTGGAGAGGTGCAACTCACGTATGGCGCCGCACTTGTTGCTCTGAGTACGGTCGAGTCGGCCATATTGACTTTGGCCGAATTGACGGGGGATGAGTTGAAAGATCAGTTACAGAAGATATCGGAAGAAACGGCTCTCTAGTAATTGGCACTTTATGTAGTTGTTCTCAAATTAAATAGTTGATGATCATGCGAGCTAGCTTTTGAACTCTCTTTGACCATTCATTGAGTGCAGCCAGCAGATTCACACCGTCAAATCGAATACAAAGTCTTGGTCCCTACTATTTTAAAGGTACTTCGGTACCTCATAACCTGTCTTGGGCTTTGCTGACTGCCAAGAGACCGCGTCGCCAAGCATGAATCCTTCAGTCTTACCCTGGCGCTGAGGTTGACCACTAGAACTGCCATAAACACCAACGTACGTCATTGCTGAATACCAAAGTCCCAATATTGGCGATCTTCAAGGCAAGGCAGAAAATATGAGCGACTTATAAGAAGTGACTGACCTTCCTGCGCCCTTGAGTTGCAACTTGACCTCCCTAACTAACAAGGCGTTTTGTATGAATTCGTCGAACCTTGTCCACCATAGTACTTCGTTAACGTCAATATCTTGATATAATATTATCCAAACCCTTTAGAAAGTCGAGTGAGCTTAATATGAAGCTTCTCATCGGCATCCTTGCGGCAAGCTTGTCGTTTCTGGCAACAGCCGATAGCGCCCGAATCGACCGTATACAAGCGCGACAAAGCAATTTCACTAGGACCAATATCCGCGATGCAGTAGCGCACCCAAATGCCACAGGAAGGTGGCCCATCAATGGCATCGATGTGACGGAGCCACTGCTGGATCCACCGACCGATGACTACGGCCCTGGAAATGGTTGGAGCATCAACATCGCCATTGCAACCAACATATCTGCCGACGACGTCAGCACTTCAGTATCGAATCCCGCAGTCATAACTCTTGAAGGACCAGAGAATACCTTTCAAGGCCTTAACTCGTCGACGAACTACACTGAGAATTATGACATCTGTTCCTTTGCCTGGTTTGAAAACGTCTGGACCGTGAAAGAACTAGAAAAGCTTCAAGATGATGTCAACGGAACCTGCAATGGTGTTGTCTCCGAGGACTGCATTAAGGAGATCAAGGAGGCCCTGGTGCGCCAGCCGTGTCGCACCTTCAGAAGCTTCGAAAAACCTAAGAACTGCCCTCAAGCACTTGAATCCCCTTCGTCGTTTCGAAGTAAGTCACTAACTCCTCTTGAGACCAACCGTGATAGATCGTACATCGGAGACTAATAATCTCGGCCAGGGAACGTGACATTTGATCTTCCCGACGGAACTTCCACCAATGAAAGTTCCTCTTCTCACCTCTTCGGCATCTGGGGACCTTACTCGAACAGATCGGAAGCTGGTCTACGTGATGCGTACGACACAGCTCTTACAAATGTCTACCCTATGCTTCTTGCATACACTTACGAAGATGGGGAGACCCGGTCGAATTACAGTGTATTTCGTTGCGTTCGCGCCAATAACATCGTAGAGGGAAGCCGTGAACCAGATTCGTTTGGAAGCAACAGGAGGAGCTCTGCAGGGCGGGTTTCTTGGTCAAAAGCTTCTGCACTGATCAGCATGCTCCTATCCTTCTCGCTCACTATGCTCCTGTGATTTAAAGAATTCGCACGTAGAGTGTTAGTTTCTCAATACATCAACTGAATTAGCCTACTTTGATACTTTGAATGTTATCATAACGGTCGGCTGGTTGGAGGGCGATTCCCCGTCGTGATTCTGAGTTCCAATTCAGAGCATCGAGCCACCAGTTTTCGTTCCTCACTTCAAATTGAAGTACTTGCTCAGAAGCAAACCAATGATTTGCTAAGTTGTTAAAGATTGCCACGAAGTATGTTTATTCCATCTTCGGAAATTCTGCACGGGCGTAGGCCGAACAACATTTAGAAGGATCATTGAGGCTCCTACTTGTTACCCGGCACACTGTGATTCGCTGCTTGTATCCATTTGATTATCTTGTACTGGCTCAGTCTTGCCTCTTTAATGAATATCACATCTTCTTGTGGGTAATCGGGGTTGCTTTATGCTTAATTCAAGTTTGGCGGCGTCAACGCATGCAGGAGTCTGAAGGTTTATTTTCCGGATCTCGCACCACATCCGGTCACCTGTTTCGCGTCGGAAATGGGTTTCCTTAACTACCGGTAGGTTTGGCTCAACTTACTAAGCCTACCAAGTGGCGCATGCCATCGTTGTTCATGGAGAGTTTCCCGTGTCTCCCACTGCGATTCGTAACCGTCTGAAATACTGTGAGTCTTTTGAGTTTATCAATGGTTAAACTTACATATCAACGAGGCGGGAGCGGACCCCGGCAGTTTCAACTTCAGTGAGTCGCAGTTAGGAGGGCACGGGGAATGTTGACACGGGTCATGCAACTACTCAGTACTAAACAAGTCCTTGTTCCCAATTGTCCATAATGGCCTGATGAGGTGAGCCGCTCACGCTCCCCCGCATCTCGAGTTCTCCATCCTGCTTCTCGACAGGTGTCGCGTCGTTCATTCTAGCCCAGAGGCTGTCCACTTTTACACTGTTGAGTCCGTTATCGAATATGGGTCACGTTGTGACGTTGTGAAGAAATTATGGCCTCTTTTTCGTCATATACCAAACTCGGGCAAGAAGAGGACGTTAGGGAGAGTAAGGAAACGCGGCCTAAGCAACATTTGCCTCGCGGAAAGTTGCATCTCGTGTATATTCTCCTATTAGTCTGCGTGGCTGGTATCAGCAATTGTTTACCACCAATCCTCATGACACGGCCTGTCTATTTTGGAGCCGAGCCACTCAAGTCGGAAATTCGTCGTACGTAAATACGTGCTTCCATCTCGAAGCATAGGTATTTTGAGCTGACGGTGAGCAACAGTGAAAACGTCTACGCGAGTCTTCCAGCAAGACTACGCCTACGCGATGCCGCCTTCCCCCGAGGTCGATGCTGCGTGGTCCTCCCTTCTCCCGCAAAACGGCGGCTTCTTCACGCACCCGACACTTGCACCAACAGAGAGCTGCGTGGCGGTTTTCCATCAGATTCACTGCCTTGACATGCTACGCAAGGCACTTTACGAGGCACGCAATGATACTATGGAACACCCAAAGCACGAGAGAAAGAACCCGGATGACCTCGACGGAAAGATTTATGCGAGCGAGGCGGAGGAGCTCAATGCGTCTCACGACATGGACCATCTAGGACATTGCTTTGATCTCTTGCGCCAAGTCATCATGTGCAAGCCTGTAAGTATACTCTCCCATATCGTGGGAATCTTTCGCCAGTGTTCAGAGGACTGCGTGTTGAAGTTGCCTGGACAGGATCTCACGATCGAAGTTGCCAACGTCGTAGTCGACGGCGTGACGGGTTTCGACACAGAACATCAGTGCATTGACTGAACTTCCCTCTCGCCTAATTTTTCTTGGCATCTGCTGTTAGTGAATGAGTGAGCCTACCACCAAATTACTAACAGCCGAAAACTCTTCACCTCCCCTTGCCGGAGCCCGCATCCGCGATGGCCTCACAGCCGCCGTCGGGCACCGGACTGATGTCGGCCGACCAAGCCGACCCCGAACCAGGCTCCGGGACACCTCCGGAGCCGAACCCCACCTCAAGAGCTAAGCGACGCCGCGACGCCGAGGCACAGCCGACCCGGCCCAGCCTAACGGGAAGCCAGCTTGATGCCACCACCGACGCCCCTACCTCGGCCGAGGGGCCCGCAGCCTCTACCGCATCTGCTCCGAGCGGATCTGCCACAGGGTCCGTCTTGACAGCCCTTGCAGAAGAAGCTAGACAGTACGAGGCACGGAAAGACGTCTTTCTGACCATTGCACGGTCCGTCGACAGCGTTGTCGCCAGCTTTGACGGTTCTAGAAAGCAGATCGCGAAAGAAGCCACTGCCTATGTCATTCAAACCCTCAAGAGACTGATCAATCACGAGACAAGCCCAATAGCGGCCCGGAGTTGGGCGGCTGTCGTCGCACCGATGGCGGGCAACACCACTGCGGCGACCCGGAGCGGCCAGAGCTGCCAGAGCTCTGCCCGCCCGAAGGCCACACTCCCCGCCGAGGATCAGCCGCAGGCGCAGCCGAAGGAGGACCTCCGCATCTTTGCCCGCGTCCCGGAAGAAAGCTTAGCGGCCGCTCGGAAGATCGCACCGTTCGCCGTACGACAGATCGTCTGTAAGGCCGTTGGCCTGGGGCTAGCGGACCTTCCCCACGTCTACCATATCAGCACAGGTTACTCTCTGAAGCCGCGAAACAAGCAAATACAGGAAAGACTACTTACAAGTAAGGCAAAGCTGGCGGAATGCCTCGGCGCCCACCAAGTCGAGACGCCTATCAAGTGGCACACATACGTTGTGCCGCGATGCCCAACAAAACTACACAGCATTGGCGGGGACGTCCTGGACCCAGCCACACTCGTTGAAGATGAGGTCTTCGCACAGACAGGACAGAAGCCTGTCCTTGCTCGACCGTCCCGCCTTGGGCCCAACCCAGTCACGAACGAAATATCTTGGCTCATATCATTCACATCAGAGGTCACGCCCTTCAGGCTCTTCAACCAAAGCGGCAGATCTCTGCCCATCAAAAAACGAAGGACGCTCATCCGACATGACCCCGGCTGCCAGGGCTACCACGCCAACCGGTTCTGCGGACGACGACCGACTTGCAGCAACTGCGGAAGACCTTCCGACTCACACGAAACGGGACCTTGCATGGCCAGGCCCCAGTGTCCCAACTGCTGCGGCCCCTTCCAAGCCGGCCACACAGACTGCCCAGCGAGGCCCTCGGTCGTAAACGGCGTCGTCTCCCTTCCCGGTCGAAAGGAGCGGGCTCGGATCCGGAAGGCCGGCCAGAAAGCATCGGACACTCTGTACAAGGCTACTCGATCCGACAGTAGCCAGGAGGCGGCAGGCGTCCCTACCTCCACCAGCCAGAACCAGCAACCCGGCGCCAAGCGCGCGCGCACGAGAACGCCCTCCGCAAGCTCGATCGTTTGCCTCGGTGACGGAAGCACTGACAGCAGCAGCATGGATGAAGACGAGGCGGACGAAGGCGAAGGCGAAGACTCCCCCGACAACACCTCCATCGACCGTCCCGTGCTACCCATGCCAAGCAGGAGCCAACGGGCAGCACAGAAGCCAAACTACAACGTCGCGAATGCCTACACCCACCTCGAACTCGACTCGGAGACGTAAGCCGAGAGCGGCGACCCCACGGATGCTACGCGTTGCGCAGGGCAACGTCGGAAAGATCTCCCCGGCGCACACGGCTTTCCTGCAGCTCTGCTGGGAGGCTCAGATAGATGTGGTCCTCGTCCAGGAACCCTGGACGGGCTGGAAGGACGGAAACGTGCAACTGAACACGCACCCGGGTTTCGACTCTTTCGTCCCGGTCGACTTCTGGGACAGCGAAGGAACCAGACCAAGAGTATTGACCTACACACGCAAAGGGATAGGGATGACGGTGGAGCAGCAGAGGCCTGTCCACACGAGAGACGTACTGTGGCTGGTGGTCGACAAAACGACGACTATCGTCAACGTGTACAGACAACCCCGCGACCCCCACAGCCGCACAACAGGGATACTGCTAGAACTCAAACCCCCGGAGCGAGCTTTGATCGCGGGTGACTTCAACGCGCATCACTACTCTTGGGAGCCCGGGACGAGGAACGGGAACCGGGGAGATGACATTGCAGGCTGGGCAGACGGCCACAATCTCTCTCTTATCAGCGAAGTTGGGGTGGCAACCCAGGATTGCGGACATGTCCTGGACCTGGCTTTCTCTAATATCCCTTTTGCGCACGCGCAGGTCAGCCCACAGCTACACCCGGGAGCTGACCACGAGGCCATCGTGGCCGTCATACCACTATTCAAACGCCCAGTGTCACAGGGAGAGGGCCACCCGCAGCCACGGCCACTGTCAGTGCCCGACTCGGCGCTGCCTCGGCTGAGAGACCTGATCGAAGGGGGGCTAGCTGCGATGCCCAATCTGGGGGATCAACCTACTCCGGAAGACCTGGACGGGCAGGCAAGTCACATCGTCGAGCTCTTCTCCCGAGCCATTGAGGCGGTCGGCAAGAAGAGAGGAAAACATGGTAAAGGCGCGGCTTGGTGGACGGAGGAATGCGCAGAGGCCCACAGAGCATACCGTGCTGCCCGCAACCAACAAGCCTGGGAGACGGAGCAAGATGCGCACCTTTATCTAATGGAGAAACGAAAGGCGTTCCTGAGCACGGTGAGGAAGGCTAAGCGAGCATACTGGGCCGGAAAGATCGATGGAGTCGCTTCAGACCGGGACCTGTACCAGATCATGGGTTGGCGGAAGGCGAGCCCACTGACCAGAGCACCCCCATTGGTTGTGGACAACCAGACGATCGAGGATACTGACGAAAAGGCCCAAGCGCTTCGGGAAGCCCTTCTCGACAGGTTTAGTGCGGAAGATGACGCACCGGGTAATCCGTTTGACGTACCCGTCGTCCCAAGGCGAGCGATTACTTGGCAGGACAATGTTAGCGGAGAAGAAGTGAAGACGGCCACCTTAACAAAGACAACGACCCCTGGTGTGGACGGGATCACCACGCGCCTCCTCCAGGCCTGCTGGGGCGTCATCTCGGAGCCGGTCAGGCAGCTATTCCAGTCCTGTATGCGGGCCGGCCACTTTCCTCTGCCTTTCCGCAGAGCTGAGGTGGTCATGATCCAGAAGGCCGGCAGGGATGCCTCCAAGCCCGGGTCCTGGCGGCCGATCGCGCTCCTCTCGTGCTTGGGCAAAGGACTCGAGAGACTAATAGCCAGAAGGATGGCTTCTCTGGCGATTGTCGAGCGCATCGTCAGTCCGCAACAGATCGGAGCTCTACAAGGCAGGTCAGCCGTCGATCTGACGACCTGCCTCGCCCACGATATCGAAACGGCCCTCCTAAAAGGGCTCACGGCGACGCTTCTGACTATGGACGTAAAAGGGGCGTTCGACTCCGTCCTTCGGAACCGGCTCGTCATTAGACTGCGTCAGCAGGGATGGCCACACGGCTTGATTAGACTCATCTTCAGCTTCTGCTGCAACCGCATCGCCAGAGTCCGACTGGAAGAAAGCACGACGGAATACTTTCCTCTGTCATGCGGGCTGCCTCAGGGGTCGCCACTATCTCCCATCGTCTTTCTGCTCTACATCGCGGAGATCCTTGAAGACGACCCGGACGCGCGATTCGGGTACGCGGACGACATCGCCACTCTGGCCATCAGCCCCTCCCTGGAGAGCAACGTCGCAATACTCAACCGAAGCGCAGCCGGCATTCTCAGATGGGGCTCGGAGAACAAGGTCTCCTTCGACCCGAGCAAGTGCGAGGTCATCCACTTTACTAGGAAGCACAGCCAGCCAGCGGAGCTGCCAGAGGTCAGGGCGGGGGATTTGGTGGTCAAGGCCTCGACAAATCCTGTACGCTGGCTGGGTGTCTGGTTCGACAAGAGACTGTCCTTCCGGCACCACGTCGACACAAGAGTAGCTGCGGCAAAGAAGGCAGCTCAACACCTGAGGCAGCTTACAAACACAAAGAGAGGACTGCCAGCGGCCGCCGTGCGAAAAGCCGTCGTCTCCTACGTACTGCCGATCGCGCTCTTCGGCGCCGAAACATGGTACGCAGGTATCACGAAGCCGGCTTCGAGAC